>NW_011494897.1:5262231-5267311 GCF_000754665.1 Bison bison bison
CTTTCACTTTTCACTTTCATGCATTGGAGAAGGAAATGGCAACCCACTCCAGTGTTCTTGCCTGGAGAATCCCAGGGACGGGGAAGCCTGGTGGGCTGCTGTCTATGGGGTCATACAGAGTCGGACACGACTGAAGGGACTTAGCAGCAGCAGCAGCAGCAGCAGCAGCTACCCTGAGAAATCAGATTTAACATTTAAGTTGTGCTTCCACAGGTGTTGGTGGCATCTCTGAGTGTTTAAAGTTTACTAGGGTAGATTTACTCCTGAAATACTTTCTAGACCTGGCAGAAATAACAAGATAGTGTGATGGTATAATGGGTAGAAATGCATGACCAATTCTACAGAATGTGAAATGTTTAGGAATGAAAAATCAGTTACATATTTACCTTTTGCCCACTGTCACTTCTTTGAAAAGGTCTGATGGTATTGCAATGGTATAGGATAACCAAGTGAAGGTAACATTTACTTAGGCAGCTCTTGGGGAACAGCACACCTAAGAGCTGACAGTCCTCAAACTAGCAAAGAATAATGGCTAAGAATATTAACCCTTTAGGGTTAGAGAAGATCTTGGAAATTATATAGCCAAACCTCTTCATTTTGTTGGTGAGGGGGTTGATTCCCATTTTGATGTCTATTCAAGATCATATAAGCAGTATTATTATTATAAGCAGTTAGTATAAGTCAGGCACTTGCTTAAGTGCTTTGTGCTTATTAACTCATGACCTCACAGAACTCCATGAGTCAGGTATATGTGTATCCCTCTTTGTCCCTCCCCACACTGTCCCAGCCTTAGGCCAAGCTCCCATCACCTCCTCTTAAGACTCAGTAAAGGCCTCCTAACTGGCTGTCCTGCATCCATTCCTTCTGCCCAGGAAGATTCTGCCTTTGGCAGACTTAATAATCGTTTGAAAACGTCTCTATCCAAGGCACAGTCCTGCTCTTAGTGACCACGTGTTGCTTGTGGATTCTCAGGAGTCAGCCCTTCCTGGCCCCAGACGCCCCCTTCCCCCTATCTCCCTTGCTCGTGGTTCTGCAGAACTTCCCCCCACACTCCCTCCCCTGTCAGAGCTTTTGCTCATGCTGTCCCTCCATCTAGAATGTTCTCTCCTTTCTCTCTCTCTCTTTTTTTTAAAATTTTTTTTTATGGGAGTATAGCTCCTTTACAATGTTGTTTTAGTCTCTGCTGTACAGCAAAGTGAATCAGTTATATGTATACATATATCCCTTCTTTTTTAGTTTCCTTCCCATTTAGTTTGGGAGCTTCCCTGGTGGCTTAGATGGTAAAGCGTCTGCCTATAATGCAGAAGACCTGGGTTCAATCCCTGGGTTGGGAAAATCTCCTGGAGAAGGAAATGGCACCCCACTCCAGTATTCTTGCCTGGAGAATCCCATGGACGGAGCAGCCTGGTAGGCTACAGTCCATGACGTCGCAAAGAGTTGGACACGACTGAGCGACTTCACTTTCACTTTCCCATTTAGGTCACCACAGAGGATTGAGTAGAGTTTCCTGTGCTATATCGTAGGGTTTCATTAGTCATCTATTATAAACTAGAGGTGTATATATGTCAGTTCCAATCTCCCAATTCATTGCATCTCCTCTTCCCCCAGAAGTTTATTCTCTAGATCTGTGTCTATTTCTGCTTTGTGAATAGTCATCTGTTCCATTTTTCTAGATTCCACATTTGAGCAGTTTTACTCTTCCTGTTTTATTCTTCCTGACTTACTTCATTCTGGATGACAGTCTCTAGGTCCATCCACATCTCTGAAAATGCCACAACTTTGTTCTTTTTTGGCTGAGTAATATTCCATTGTATATATGTACCACATCCTCTTTATCCATTCCTCTGCTGATGGACATCTAGGTTGCTTCCATGTGCCGGCTATTGTAAACAGTGCTACAATGAACACTGGGGTGTGTGTATCTTTTTGAATTATGGCTTTCTCCAGATATATGCTGGGTCATGTGGTTATTCTATTTTTAGTTTTGTTAAGGAATCTCCATTCTGTTCTCCATAGTGGCTGCATCAAGTTATCTGTACATTTCCACCAACAGTGTAGGAGGGTTCCCTTTTCTCCACATTCTCTCCGGGATTTATTGTTTGTAGATTTTTTTGATGATGACCTATCTGACTGGTGTTAGATGATACCTTGTTGTAGATTTGATTTACATTTCTCTTAGTGGCTTTGAGTGCTCAAAAAATGAAAAAAATGGGTGGAAGACCTAAATAGACTTTTCTCTTCTCTTATATCTCCCTTTCATAGACATATTTCTCCCCACCAGATTTTAACTCAGAAGTCATGGTCTCCAAGAAGCCTTCTCTGACTCCTTAGCTAAATTAGAGACTACTGTTAATAATATTTGAGCCCTCATATTCCTGTGACTTAGCCCTGTTCCTAAAGTTAATGCAAGCCCTAATGTATAGCAGACACCACAAATTTGTTGAAGAAGGGAAAGAAAGAAGGAAGCTCTAAGATACCAGGAATAATTCAGTCTGTTTTATTTCCATCAAAAGAGTCAGGGTTTGGAGTAGCCATATCTACACTGAATCCCCCTGTACTGCTTACTTATTGAGAAAATGCCTGGAATGGAGATCAAGGGCAAAAGACTAGTCAAAAGTGATGCTGAGAAGAATTCAAAATAATCTCTATGGATACTTTGCTCTGAAGCAAGAGGAACATAGCTGCCCACTTCTTATGTATGGGCCATGCATAGTGACTGCCTTCCCAGAAATACGCTATGGAAAGAGGGGTGGGGAAGAGAAACTTCACACTGGAGGCAGGAGCAACTTGACAAAGAAGGCCTCTTCCAGGTGACCAAGGTCAGCCCAACCATCATAAATCATGTCAATAGTATGTACCATTGAGATGGCACTTTACCTCTGTGGTCTTCTGGCCCCAAACCCATCACCCCAATCTAAATATGCAACAAACCTCAAGCAAATCTCAGTGGAGATTCTATTGAGTCCTTAACCAGAACTCCTCAATACTGTCGAGATCATTGAAAACAAAGTCTGAGGAATGTTAGAGAAACCTGAAGCCTCATGATAACTAAATATGATGTGATATCGTAGATGGGTCCTGGAGCAGAAGAACAATAGGTACAAATTAAGAATATTTGAGTAAATAAGAAGTTTAGTTAATAATCATGCATCAACAGGGGTTCATTAGATGTGACAAATGTACCCTTACTAATGTAACATGTGGAAAGTTAGAGACTGGATACCAGATGTACGGAAGGGAGCGCTCTGGTACTATCTTCACAACTTTCCTGCAGATTTATTTCTTTACTTATTTGGCTGCACCAGATCTTAATTGAGGCACATGAAATCTTCCATCTTCACTGTGGCATGTGGGTTCTCATTCCCTGACCAGGGATTTTTTTTTTTAAACTTTACATAATTGTATTAGTTTTGCCAAATATCAAAATGAATCCGCCACAGGTATACATGTGTTCCCCATCCTGAACCCTCCTCCCTCCTCCCTCCCCATACCATCCCTCTGGGTCGTCCCAGTGCACTAGCCCCAAGCATCCAGTATCGTGAATCGAACCTGGACTGGTGACTCGTTTCATACATGATATTTTACAGTTTCAATGCCATTCTCCCAAATCTTCCCACCCTCTCCTTCTCCCACAGAGTCCATAAGACTGTTCTATACATCAGTGTCTCTTTCACTGTCTCATACACAGGGTTATTGTTACCATCTTTCTAAATTCCATATATATGCGTTAGTATACTGTATTGGTGTTTTTCTTTCTGGCTTACTTCACTCTGTATAATAGGCTCCAGTTTTATCCACCTCATTAGAACTGATTCAAATGTATTCTTTTTAATGGCTGAGTAATACTCCATTGTGTATATGTACCATAGCTTTCTTACCCATTCATCTGCTGATGGACATCTAGGTTGTTTCCATGTCCTGACTATTATGAACAGTGCTGCGATGAACATTGGGGTACACGTGTCTCTTTCCCTTCTGGTTTCCTCAGTGTGTATGCCCAGCAGTGGGACTGCTGGATCATAAGGCAGTTCTATTTCCAGTTTTTTAAGGAATCTCCACACTGTTCTCCATAGTGGCTGTACTAGTTTGCATTCCCACCAACAGTGTAAGAGGGTTCCCTTTTCTCTACACCCTCTCCAGCATTTATTATTTGTAGACTTTTGGATTGCAGCCATTCTGACTGGTGTGAAATGGTACCTCATAGTGGTTTTGATTTGCATTTCTCTGATAATGAATGGTGTTGAGCATCTTTTCATGTGTTTGTTAGCCATCTGTATGTCTTCTTTGGAGAAATGTCTGTTTAGTTCTTTGGCCCATTTTTTGATTGGGTCATTTATTTTTCTGGAGTTGAGCTGTAGGAGTTGCTTGTATATTTTTGAGATTAGTTGTTTGTCTGTTGCTTCATTTGCTATTATTTTCTCCCATTCTGAAGGCTGTCTTTTCACCTTGCTAATAGTTTCCTTTGATGTGCAGAAGCTTTTAAGGTTAATTAGGTCCCATTTGTTTATTTTTGCTTTTATTTCCAATATTCTGGGAGGTGGGTCATAGAGGATCCTGCTGTGATGTATGTCGGAGAGTGTTTTGCCTATGTTCTCCTCTAGGAGTTTTATAGTTTCTGGTCTTACGTTGAGATCTTTAATCCATTTTGAGTTTATTTTTGTGTATGGTGTTAGAAAGTGGTCTAGTTTCATTCTTTTACAAGTGGTTGACCAGATTTCCCAGCACCACTTGTTAAAGAGATTGTCTTTAATCCATTGTATATTCTTGCCTCCTTTGTCAAAGATAAGGTGTCCATATGTGCGTGGATTTATCTCTGGGCTTTCTGTTTTGTTCTATTGATCTATATTTCTGTCTTTGTGCCAGTACCATACTGTCTTGATAACTGTGGCTTTGTAGTAGAGCCTGAAGTCAGGTAGGTTGATTCCTTCAGTTCCATTCTTCTTTCTCAAGATAGCTTTGGCTATTTGAGGTTTTTTGTATTTCCATACAAATTGTAAAATTATTTGTTCTAGCTCTGTGAAGAATACTGTTGGTAGCTTGATAGGGATTGCATTGAATCTATAAATTGCTTTGGGTAGTA
>NW_011494897.1:5267411-5268526 GCF_000754665.1 Bison bison bison
GTTGATTTTATATCCTGCAACTTTACTATAGTCATTGATTAGTTCTAGTAATTTTCTGGTGGAGTCTTTAGGGTTTTCTATGTAGAGGATCATGTCATCTGCAAACAGTGAGAGTTTTACTTCTTCTTTTCCAATTTGGATTCCTTTTATTTCTTTTTCTGCTCTGAGGGATTGAACCCAGGCCCCTGTATTGAGAGCCTAGGATCTTAACCACTGGACCACCAGGAAGTCTCTACAAATTTAAAACTATCCTAAAATTACAACTTCATTTTTTAAAAAAAGAAACCCTAAGCTGCTTCAGTTTTGAGGTTGAATGACTGGAGCAGAGTTAGTAGTGTCAAAAGACAGCCAAGAAGTCACTCAATTCAGTCACTCAGTTGTGTCCGACTTTTTGTGACCCCCATGGACTGCAGCACTCCAAGCCTCCCTGTCCCTCACCAGCTCCCAGAGCTTGCTCAAACTCATATCCATCGAGTTGGTGATGCCATCTAACCATCCCATCCTCTGATGTCCCCTTCTCCTCCTGCTTTCAATCTTTCCCAGCATCTGGGTCTTTTCTAATGAGTCAGTTCTTTGTATCAGGTGGCCAAAGAACTGGCTTGGAGCATTAGGAAGCATGGAAGGGGTTGGTGGTGACCTCAGGGTTAAGGGGATGCTAGGCCTTAAGGAAGAGGAGGGCCACAGAAAGTCAGGCAGGGAAAGGAAGGAATGGAACTGTATTGGAGTTAGGATAGACTGTAGATGCCAGGGAAAGATTGTTTCACAATTTGGAAAAATGTATATTTATCCATAACATCTCAGTGGACATGAATTCAAGCAAATTCCTGGAGACAGTGGAGGACAGAGGAGCCTGGAGTGCTGCAGTCCATAGGGTCATAAAAAGTCAGACACCACTTAGCAACTGAAAGACAACAACAATCCATAACTTAGGAGAAGAAATTGCTCAAATGCTTGTTCTGTTCGTATTTTTTTTTAATTAATTTTATTTTATTTTTAAACTTTACATAATTGTATTAGTTTTGCCAAATATCAAAATGAATCCGCCACAGGTATACATGTGTTCCCCATCCTGAACCCTCCTCCCTCCTCCCTCCCCATACCATCCCTCTGGGTCG
>NW_011494897.1:5268888-5269270 GCF_000754665.1 Bison bison bison
TGTTACCATCTTTCTAAATTCCATATATATGCGTTAGTATACTGTATTGGTGTTTTTCCTTCTGGTTTACTTCACTCTGTATAATAGGCTCCAGTTTCATCCACCTCATTAAAATTGATTCAAATGTATTCTTTTTAATGGCTGAGTAATACTCTATTGTGTATATGTACCACTGCTTTCTTATCCATTCATCTGCTGATGGACATCTAGGTTGCTTCCATGTCCTGGCTATTATAAACAGTGCTGCGATGAACATTGGGGTACACGTGTCTCTTTCCCTTCTGGTTTCCTCAGTGTGTATGCCCAGCAGTGGGATTGCTGGATCATAAGGCAGGTCTATTTCCAGTTTTTTAAGGAATCTCCACACTGTTCTCCATAGTGG
>NW_011494897.1:5269370-5288824 GCF_000754665.1 Bison bison bison
CGCAGCCATTTTGACTGGTGTGAAATGGTACCTCATAGTGGTTTTGATTTGCATTTCTCTGATAATGAGTGATGTTGAGCATCTTTTCATGTGTTTGTTAGCCATCTGTATGTCTTCTTTGGAGAAATGTCTATTTAGATCTTTGGCCCATTTTGATTGGGTCATTTATTTTTCTGGAGTTGAGCTGTAGGAGTTGCTTGTATATTTTTGAGATTAGTTGTTTGTCGGTTGCTTCATCTGCTATTATTTTCTCCCATTCTGAAGGCTGTCTTTTCACCTTGCTAATAGTTTCCTTTGATGTGCAGAAGCTTTTAAGGTTAATTAGGTCCCATTTGTTTATTTTTGTTCTGTTCGTATTTAAAAGTGAGGCCCTAAAAAAGTGAAGGTGAGTTGATGGCTTCGTGAATAGAGATCGTGAATGGGTTGCCTTTATTCTAGGGTGATTTTGTAGATCAGTTTTGTTGTTGTTCTTGAGAGAATCCCAAAGTGCTGGTGTTTGTTGGTCTTTTCTCTAGATCCTTCTGTTCTTTCCAAGTCCTCCAGTGTCTTGCTTTGGGGATATACAATTGCCTGAGAAAATCCTGGGAGCCTGGTTGAGGGGGTGGGGGGTAATGAGGGTAATGCAGGCTTTCCTGCAATGCCCTCATTTTCAGCAAGGGATGCTAGGTATACCCAATGCCCTTGACTCCTGAGCTTTCAGAGTGTAGAGTCCTGCTTCTTGTTGGCATCCCATTTTGTCTGTGTTTGTAGTTCACTTCCTTGTCTCTCTTGAACATTTATTCCTCTGAACTCTGCTTTTCAACTTCCTGCACCATAGTTCAGGCTCAAGTACGTCTATTTTTATCAATGATGGAGGATGTGTTTCTGTTTGTATTGTTGTATTGCAGATAATTTCTAAGATGAAGGGGACAGAAAAGTCTTTACCTTCTTGAAATAAAAGTTCCAGGATCCTACATTTAAAATCACCTTTGTTTTCTTATATATGTGATTGTGTTTTTTAAAAAGATGTTAAAAGTTAATGTATTACAGAGTCTGATTATTTGTCTGTTTATTTTAGTGGAAAAACAGTTGTAATTAAGGAACAGAGCTGTCATTTTATTTTTCCGAGTCTGTTGGTTTTAAAGTTTAGTCCTCGGAGCATGTTACTTTATGCCTTTGGGGCAGTCCTCTCATTTTTTAGAGTAAGCAGTCTTTTGTCAAGTGATGCAGGAATTCTAGCTTGTTATCTGGAATGGAAATTAACTGAACCTGAGGCCCTTTCTTGTACGACCCTAGCCGGTTCTTTCCTCTTTTAATATTTTAGTGATTTTTTTTAAAATGACAAAGAAATGATTCTGACTCTTGGTTTCTTGAGCTGTATTTGTTTGTCAGCTAGTTGAGAGTGAAGGAAAGGAAGACAGCTTTTCTTGAGTCTTTTCTTTCCCAAAAGAAGACTAGCGCTTACCCAAGTCCCTAAAGATACAGTTCATGCAATCCATGGAAATGATTTCCCAGTGAAAGTTTTGTTTTTTCATTCATGCACCTTGAACTTTTCTTTGGTCAAACTTCAACTGTGCTGAGCAAAACCTTTACTTTTCTTCTTGTACTCAGTACAAAGTAATGATAATACTTACTAATATACGTAAGTAATAACTACAGTAACTCTCTCCCAGAAGAGATCACTTTCTAGGGAAGGGGTTTGTTATTGTTTAGTCTCTTAAGTCATGTTCAACTCTTTGCAATCCCATGGACTATAGCCCACCAGGCTCCTCTGTCCACGGGATTGCCAAGGCAAGAATACTAGAGTAGGTTACCATTTCCTCCTTCACGGGATATTCTCAACCCAGGGATCGAACTCGAGTTTCCTGTATTGGCAGGTAGATTCTTTACCGCTGAGCCACCTGGGAAGCCCTAGGAAAGGGGTGTAGTCAGTGGGGAAAAAAAATGTTGCCCTGTTAGTAAATGTCATGCATGTCTCCTAAGAGGCTTCCTAATGGCAAGATTAAACCAGTCAATTCTAAAGGCAATCAGTCCTGAATATTCACTGGGTGGACTGATGCTAATGCTGAAACTCCAATACTTTGGCCACCTGACGTGAAGAACTGACTCACTGGAAAAGACCCTGATGCTGGGAAAGATTGAAGGCAGGAGAAGAAGGGGGTGATAGAGGATGAGATGATGTTGGATGGCATCAGCAACTTGATGGACATGAGTTTGAGCAAGCTCCAGGAGTTGGTGATGGACAGGAACCCTGGCATGCTGTACTCCATGGGGTTGCAAAGAGTCAGACACGACTGAGCAACTGAACTGAACTGAACTGAATGGGTGTATCTTCATTTCTCAGCATGGTAAGAGTGGTTCTTGTACCCACTCATTAAGCTGTGTTTTCCCGATAGGAATGCTTTAGAATTTGGGGGTTGGTGGATCTGGAGGGATGGATATATCATGAATTATTTACAGTTCCCACCTACAGACAAAGCTGGGAAGGTGTTGATCCGTGCTTCTCCCCAAGCTGTCAAGTTACCAAGGGACACTTAACCTTTAGGAGTGGCTTCCCCAGGTCATCTTAAGAATTATTCTACTGTCCCCTGAGACCCAAGAGCTCCAGGAGCTTATTTTTTTCACACTTACATCAGCCTTTAGTCTTTCCCATCTTGCTGTCATGTCTTAGCTGGCAAGGCCAAGTTTTAGTTTGTAATCACGAATGCTTATATAAGGCAGCAGGCCAAGGCTTCCTAAATTGCTCGCTGAGCCTTATTGTAAATTTATATTGAACTCTTAATGGTGGGAGCATTAAAAAAAATTGGAGCCTTTGAAAGGTGATCTCATTTCAGATTTTTTTCCCCTTTTCTATATTCTCTGGGTGAAACCACATTATTAAAAAAAAAATCTTCAGTTAAGCCAGAAGTCTGGAAGTGTAATTGTCATTGAATTTACTTTAATGATAAAAACAGGAAGGAGATGATCATTCATTCAGAAAATGGTTATTGGATCTGCTCTGTCCTAAGGCATGCTACTGAACCTGAAGATGAATAAGATATGGCTCCTATCCTCAAGTTACTTAAAGATTAGAAGAAAAGAAAACAAAACCAAAAGCCCTACAGTGCCTGTTAGCATGCGTTAAAGCTGCAGAACAAATTACTAGTAAATGTAATGGCTTAAGACAGGAGCTGTCTGTTACTTCATGAAGCTTCTGAGAGTCCAAAGTCTGGGAGCATCGTAGGTGTCTACTTCTGGCTCCAGGTCTCCCATGAGGTTTCAGTCAAGCTGGTAGCCAGGACTGAGGTCCTCTGAAGTCATGACCGAGCAGGAGGGTTTCCTTCCAAGTTCCCTTCTCTGGTTCCCAGCTGGAGGGCCTCAGCTCCTCACCACATGGAGTTCTCCAGATGGCTGCTCAGGGTGAGGCAGCTGGCTTTCCCCAAAGCTCACAATTAGGGAGAAAAGGAGGCCAAAGAAGAAGCCACAGTGTCTTTTATAATCCAGCCTCAGAAGTGACATGCCATAATTTCTGTGGTGTTCTATTGGTCACACAGACTGATCCTGGTACAGTATGGGTGGGGCCCATACAAAGATGGGGCTTCCCAGGTGGCTCAGTAGTAAATGCAGGAGGCGCAAGAGATCCCTGGGTCAGGAAGATTCCCTGGAATAGGAAATGGCAACCCACTCCAGTATTCTTGCCTGGAGAATCCCGTGGACAGAGGAGCCTGGAGGGCTACAGTCTGGTGAGTCATAAAGAGTCAGACATGACTGAGCAACTGAGCACTATACACAGATACAAACATAGAAGGGGGAATTTGGGGAGGGGGCATTTAGGACACCTACCATCACAGTCTTCCGTCCAAACACGGACCTGCTCCAAAATTCCCTGGTGTCCTAGTGATCAATATTCCAGGCTTTCACTTCCACGGCCAGGGTTCAGTCCCTGGTCAGGGAACTGAGATTCCATAAGCCATGAGCCATGGCCAAAAAAAAAAAAAATACTGACCTGCTGAGTCTCCAAGATTAGCAGTAAAAGAAGTGTGATCAAAAATATCCAGATGTTAGCAACCACCCTGGGAAGAAAAGGGTTGTATTTGGGATCGGGTGGTAAGCATGAAAGAAAGATGGGCCAGCCAGAAGGGACAGCAGCTGAGAAAATCTGTCTGGAAAATTTGTTAGAAATTCTGAATTCTGTATGACATGACTCTGATTTTGCAAAGAAAAGGATTTAAGGTCACTGATCATATTCCCATCAGCAGCAGACTTCGAGCGATTCTTTTCCACTAAGGGATCCCCGTGCCTTATGAAAATTGAAATGGGCACTGCAGGAGAGGCCGTACTTGAATGAGTCCCTTCCATGGTTCCTGTGATACAGCCTCAGAATCAACCACAGCCGACCAGTTTTTCTTTATCAAGCATTCTATTTAACAAAGCAGTGAAGGGTTTGTTGTACGATCATCTAAGAAAAAATTTCACCACCATATTTATAAAACTACTGATTTGGGCTAAAGCATCAAATTCTGCTGCTTATTTCTCCTCTCAAAGACTGAATTATTTTACATAAAGACACCTATTAAATAGCATTTATTCAAGCTGAGGAAACACACCAAGAGTACTCTATGCGTTTTTCCTGTGGGCCTCCACCCCAAGTTTCCTTCACGGATGTAAAAGATCTGATTTGTATCTCTCCCTTTCTTCTGAATATTTGTTTCTGAAGCAGTGGTTGAGGGTTTTAAATATAAAAAACAGCTTTTCTCTCCTGATCTTCCCCCGCTTTAACCTGGCAAGAACCTAGGGAGTACATGGAGAGGAGAAGCTAAAGAGAGAGGAAGAACAAATGACATTGGTATTACTTTCTAGTACTCTACTTATGCTCAGAATGACTTCCAGTCCTTGCTTAATTTGGGACTAGATCTAGGGAAATGGCCAGATAGAGGACATGATACAAAATGAAATATTTAGCAAGTTATGCATGGGCGTCATGGAGATAATGAAGAATACTGACAACATGCTTCTGCTCCATGCATATGTGCTTGGATAGGTCCTGTTGGTCTAAATATTACTCAAATATTCCATTTCAAATTTAGATTCATATGCTCCTGGTAAAATGCATAGTAGTTATAGGTAATGCCGGGTCACCTGACCTTCCCTCTTTGATCTTTATAATACATTTGTCCTGTATTTCTTATACTAGGAACAAAAAGAAATTCTAGTTGACAGCAGAGCAGCTAAACTGTGATATTTTGTGGGAGAAAAAATAGTAAAGGCTGGGTGTTCTAGTCATGGGTTTTAGCAAGGCATGTAATATGATACGGCCTGAATTTCTCCTCTGTAAAGTTATGAAGAAGAGATAGTTGATTTATCTAGGTTTTCTTAGGTCTAAAGTTTTCTAAAAATCGTTTTCTACAGGCTGACTTTTTTCTGAATATTTGTAATTTTTATACAGTTTACAAACGTAAAAGTGCTATGCTTGTAAGTAAAACTTATCAGTGAAAAAAGTTTCTTTCTTATAAAGTCCATTTCTAGATTGCTTCTGTAAATATATCTCAGAATGTTTTTGTGACGGCGGTGAGGGACAGGCAAGCCTGGTGTGCTGCCGTCCATGAGGTTTCAGAGTCGGACATGACTTGGTGACTGAACAACAAACAGAATAGCTCAGTGTATTGATCATGAAGGGTGTATGTCTGAGGAATTAAAGTGATGGTTTTGCAAATAATCTTTTCAGAGATCAAATATTTTTTCCAGATGTTAATTCATTGTTCTCCATGGTTCTAAGTGAACCACTTACACTGCTTACTCTTTAAAAATGCTTTTGGGGACTTCCCTAGCAGTCTAGTGGTTAAGACTTCACCTTCCAGAGCAAGGGTGTGGGTTTCATCCCTGGTGTGGCAGCTAAGTTCCCACATGCTTCATGGACAGAAGACCAAAAAAACATAAAACAGAAGCAATATTGTAACAAATTCAATAAAGACTCTTAAAAAAATTAAAATGTTTCTGCTGCAAGTAACAGAAATGGCAATTAGTGTTGGATGAAAAATAAGCATTTAGTTATCCCATATCACAGGAAGGGTAGAGATAAGTGCTTCCAGGTTTGTTCAGTGGCTCCACAGGGCTAAGAGTCCAGATTGGCATCTCGGATTCTCTCGGTCTTTCCATTCAGATCACAAGTTAACTCTCCCAGATCCTAGCACTGCATCTCTATAGAACAGTGTCTCAAGCCAGTGATTGTCCTCAACCAAGCATAGGTAAAGAGGATGAGTTACCCCCACTACCAGGATCAATCGAATTCACTGTCCTAGTGTTCAAGGCTCTCTTACCCTCCTACATCCAGCTCTCAAACTTATCTTTCTAGCCTTACTTCTTGCTGCTAAGTCTCTTCAGTCATGTCCGACTCTGTGCGACCCCAGAGACAGCAGCCCACCAGGCTCTGCTGTTCCTGGGATTCTCCAGGCAAGAACACTGGAGTGGGTTGCCATTTCCTTCTCCGGCCTTATTTCCTATTACCCTTCTATTAGATTCCTTAACTATAGTCAAACTGCCTGCTACCTACTCTGAAAAATGCAGTCTTTATTTCAAATATTGTCCTCTGCTTTTTCTCCATCCTTGTACATCCTCCTTGCAAGTTAAAATTCTATCCAATGTTACTAAGATTTCGCTCAACTTCTCTTCTTTGGAAGATTTTTTTTTTTTTTAATTTGTTTGTTTCTCTATAAAGTGCATGAGGTAAGAATCTACATAAATTTAAAATTTATTTATTTTTAATTGGAGGGTAATTGCTTTACAATATTGTATTGGCTTTTGACATACATCAATATGAATCAGCTATAGGTATACACGTAATCCCTTTCCTCTTGAATCTCCCTCCCACCTCCTGCCCCTCAGCTTCTTCTCTTTAATCTCCTGTGATCACTCCAGCTAGAAGGAATTGGTTTTTCCTTCAAATTCCTATGTGAGCTTCTACTTTATATTTGTATAACAGCATTTTACAAATTACTTATGTCCATATTCCTTTAGGTTAAAAAAGGGCAAGTGGTGGTGGTCCAGTGGTTTAGAATCTGCCTTCCAATGCAGGGGATGTGGGTTCGATCCCTAAGATCCCACATGCCGCTGGGCAACTAAACCCACTCACTGCAACTAGAGAAAGCCCGTGCGTGGCAACAAAAACCCGCGCAGTCAAAATAAAAACATTAAACCAATAAGGGCAAATATGAATTGTGCCCATTGTACAGGTGGAAAAGAGGCTCAAAAGTGTTTGACTTTTCCAAGGCATCAAACTGTCCAGTGTTAGATTCAGGACCTGAATGAGTCATGGGTAATAAACTTGTATAACAAACACTCCAAAATAGTGCAGAGTAAAGAATATAAATGTTCCTTTCTAGACACACAGACTTAGAGAACAAACTTATGGTTATCAGAGGGAAGGGTAGAGGGAGGGATATTTAGGGAGTTTGGGGTTAACATGTACTCACTGCTATTTTAAAAAATGGATAACCAACAAGGATGTACTGTATGGCACAGGGAACACTGCTCAATATTCTGTAACAACCTAACAGGGGAAAGAATTGAAAAAGAATATATGAATGAATTACTTTGTTGTGTACCTGAAATTAATACAACACTGTTAATTAACTATACTCCAGTATAAAATAAAAAGTGACCAAAAAAAAAAAGAGGGCAATAGTACCCAACATACTCCTTAGGATTGTTAAAAACCTGCCTTCTGAATTGTCATGCCTTGAATCTGTCTCCATAAACAATGCAAATCATTCCATCCAGAAGCAGAATAATAAATACTATGTAGTCTTATAAAACTCTGGGAAATAGTGAAGGATGGGGAGGCCTGGCGTGCTTACAGTCCATAGGGTCAAAGTCAGACACAACTTAGGGACTGAACAGCAGTCTTATAAATTGGACATGTAGAAATAAATTACAATATAGAAATAAATTTTCTTAAATAAAATGTAGAAATAAATTTTCTTAAATAAAATATAGAAATAAATTTTCTTAAATAAAATATAGAAATAAATTTTCTTAAATAAATATAGAAATAAATTTTCTTAAATAAAAACAAATGATAAATTTGCTCCTCTCTCCTGTGAAAGACTAAAGCAAATGCTGGAGGTGAGTAGGTGGCCCTGCCCCACAGGGCTTTAGCAAGCCCGATTGCCAGTGGTTTTGCCATCCCCAGCCTCTAAGGTGGCCCTGACCTTGGTCATGTCAGCCAAGGAAAGGCAACAAGGTCAAAGTCCACGTCAGATCTTTTTTCCCCCAAGTACATGAGGTGGAAGTTGCACTGTTGCTCATCAGTCCTTGTCTGAAGAGTGGTCATGTGGCTTGTCAGCTGCTGGCCTGGGGAATGCAGTCTCCTCCTGGGTCCAGGAAACAGAGGAGAGCAGATTGTCCAGATTGTAGCCTTGTCCAGCAGATTGTCCAGATAGTAGCCTTGTCCATCCCAGAGCAGGCATACGGATCTGAGGCCCCCAAGTCTGGTACTAGCTGATAATTACTCAGCGTTGCCCTTTTTTCCCCTTGTGATAAAGCCAAAAAGGAGGATGTCATTCTGACAGGGCTTGGATCTCTATGTTAATTGCAGATATTACGGTAAAGAATCTGCCTGCACTGTGGGAGACCCAGGTTCCATCCCTGGGTCAGGAAGATCCCCTGAAGAAGGAAATGGCAACATACTCCGGTTATTCTTGCCTTGAGAATTCTATGGACAGAGGAGCCTGGTGGGCTACAGTCCATGGGGTTGCAAAGAGTCAGACATGACTGAGTGGTACACAACAAACAAGCAAGATAGGGGAGGGATACCCCTTAGTACTCCTGGGCTACAGGCTTCCCTCTTTAAAATCTCTCTCTGAACAGCAATTTTCTTTCAGAGACACAGAGAGATAACGCATCAGAGATAGCACTGTCCTCTTCCCTGGTGGCTGACCTTTAGGGACTAGCAGATCAGACTTGTTCTGTTCTGTTCCACTGATTGCTTGGTTCCTAAATTCCCCCCTACCCAACTATGATCAAGGCATGCTGTGTGCGCTGCCTGCTTCAAGCATGCAGCAAAACATGCAAAATGTTATGATTTGTTGCCATGCTGACAGCATCAACTTAACTACGGCTGACAAACAGTTTTTAAATAGAACATGTCAGTTCATGACAGTATTTTCCATCTGTGTGGTGTGGGGTTTTTTTTTCCCTTTTTCCATGCTTCACACCGAACATTTCAAGAATGTTGCCACAAAGGTTCAGTTTACACTTCTAGTTCCTTGCCTTAATGACCTGCTAAAGATGATATTTGGAAATGAGCAAAACAGTAAACAGTGATTTTGAAAAAGGAGACTGTGCTCTTGCTAGACAAGGCTGTGCTCATCACTATTTTGAGTTGTCTGGTTTGTCCTGCCTGGCATGGTTCTTTGCTGTCTCTTCTTGCTCCGTTCAACTCTGTCTGATGTTACTCCTACGACTAGCCTTTCCCTCCAACTCTGAGCAAGATTCTGGTGAAGTTCAGAGAGCCTGCTTTGTAAAATACAGGCCTACACAAACTGTGCCCTGTTATATTGTTGTTGTCATTGTTGTTATTGGCTAAGTGGTGTCTGACTCTTTGCGTCCCCGTGGGCTGCAGCATGCCAGGCACCTAACATTGTGATGTCTAAAATATTGGCCATTTTACATGTGTATGTATGGCTGAGTGTCTTTGCTGTTCACCTGAATTGATCACAACATTGTTGATCGGCTATGGTATATGCTAAGTCACTCAATCCTATCCCACTCTTTGCACCCCCCTCTACTGTAGCCTGCCAGGCTCCTCTGTCCTAGGGATTCTCCAGGCAGGAATACTAGAATGGGTTGCCATTTCCTCCTTCCAGGGGATCTTCCCGACTCAGAGATCAAACTTATGCCTCTTGAGTCTCCTGCATTGGCAGGCAGACTCTTTACCACTAGCACCACTTGGGAAGTCAAAAAGGTGTTTGTTTCTCAGTCGTGTCTGATATCCCAATACAAAATAAAAGGTTTTTTAAAAATAATTAAGAAAATAAAATGTTGGCCGTCATAGGGGACTTCCCTGGTGGTCCAGTGGTTGCAACTTGGCCATCCAGTGCAGAGGGTGCCAGTTCGATCCCTGGTTGGGGAGCTAAGATGGCCAAAAAACCAAAACATTAAAAACAGAAGCAACGTTGTAACAAATTCAGTAGAGACTTTCAAAAATACTGGCCACCATAAAGACTCATCTTGCCAGCTCTTGCTATTTTGCTGCGGGTGCAAGCTGCTTCCCAATCTTATATTTTATCTTCCCAACACTTACTTGTTCAGATGTACTCCTTCTCTTCCTCCTGCTGCTTACCAAACAGGGAGACGGACATTGCCCATTGAAACTCTTAATGGCAAAATCACATTAAGTGCCTTAATTGTGTTTCCATGATGTCTTGGGTCTGTGTGTCCTCACGATGAAAACATAGAGTGACAATGGCCGTCTCCAAGGTCTATTCCTGTGATGGTTCCATTTTGCTAGCTTTTGTGTCACCCCAGATTTTGAAATTCTAAAGAAATTTGATTTTAAAAAACAGTCTTGTTAAGACTCTACTTTTCATTCTGGGCACTGAGGGTATTCCTTGCTGTTTTTCATAGTTTAGGCTCTGGCTGTAAATGTTTGGACATCAGCTCAGAACATCGTCTCCGAGGGAACATTTTGCAAGTGTTATCTCCTTGTTCACAGGAATCCAAGGTGGACCTAGCGGAGAGTTGTTTAGTGATAGAAACTGAAATAGCAATAAAAAGAGGGATGGTCAAATTATGTAAAATCAGAGTGCATGAATAATTCAGGACTCGCCTGAGTGCGATTTTTATTTTTATAGTTAAATAATACTTGCATTTCCATGAATTAATAACACACAGACTAAGCAACTGGTAAGCTTTTTGGTGGGGGTTTGGGGCTACAGGGAGGAGGAAGGAAGAAAGGAATCTGGGGCCAAATAGTCATCTTTGAGAGATGGAGTGTATTCAGTAAGACATTGATGTGATCATCTGTTTGATAATTCCTTAACTACATTGAAGCTAGGGAAATCAAATCACAGAAAAATTCATTATACCTTTAAACTTTTTTACTTTATATTGGAGTATAGTTGATTAACAACATTATGTTAGTTTCAGGCGTACAGCAAAGTGATTCAGTTATACGTACGCATGTATCTATGATTTTTCTAGCATACCTTTGTTTTTAAATCATCTGAAATAATTGTAGTGTTTTAGGACCTCTCTTGTCTATTGGACCTCAGAATTTGAATCTAGTATTTTATATATATATTTTCCAAAAAGTGTGTGTGTTTCTCTGTTCACAGAAATAAAGTATGTGAGGGTTTCTTTTATTATGACTCATGAGATGTAACTTAGATTTAGAGCTATTGTGGAATAGGATGAAAGCCTCTGCAAGGAACTTATTTTTAAACTCTAGCAAAAGCTGTTCTCAGCCAAAAAGGAAAATCCTTGACTACAATTAGCTATAACATCACAGATGTTTTAACAGGTTAGGAGAGGCATGGCAAATGGACAAAAACAGCAAATTATTGAGAGAACACTCAACATTGGAAAGAGAAAAAGAATAAGATGTAAATTATGAAAAAGAAGCTCTCTGAAGAATATGATGGGGTGACAGGAACTTGTAGCTCGTGTCATGAATGGACAAACGCTGCTTTTAAGGATCTCACTTAATCTAATGAAATTGTAATTAGCTCAGGAAGAACTGTATTAACGAAGAGATCAAGAAAAGAAAGCAAAAGGCAGGGTGCAAAACAAACCAACAGTAATAATTCCCAGATGATGATGGCATCCCCCAGTATTGGAAAAGAAGGCAAGATAAGATGATTTTGAATTTTAAAATCAACTATATGATTTTTTTATTGTAACTCTTTAAGAGACTGCAAAAGATTTTACAAGTCAACAGTGGGAAATGGAATACAGACTCGAAATATGTGAAGAGTCAGGGCAAAAGCTCAGGCAGGAGTCCCGTGCGAACATGGTCTTGGGATGGCCCCTTTGAATGAAGTTTTGTCATCGTAGATATCATGACAGTATTGTCCAGACTGGGACGGGACACAGGAGGATTTGCATCCCATTAGGAATTTGTGACAAACTGAAAAGGGAGTAGATTAGTTGAGGTTGGGAAACTATGAACACATAAGCCACTAGTCTTGGAGCATGAGGAGATATATTTATAAGTGTACAACAGAAACTAAAGCTAAAAATCAGGAAATGAGATTTCCTAGGAGGTAAAATAATTAAATTATTTTAATTACAAATGAATGAGGAAAAAAATTGGACCTTTAAAAGATAATTTCTGATGGAGCGAGGTGTTACAAGGTAGTTGTGCTCGTGTTAAGTGCATTCATTTCAGAAATCATTCAGCTAATGAAGTTGCATAGCTTTTACAAACACCCCCGTGTGTGTGTGTATCCTATGTGATGAAATTTCAGGATTAAGATGAGTTTTAATCTTTTGTTTTGCTTATATGATTTAGCATGAAGAATATTTTGAAACTTCTCCTTTTACCTTTAGCAATTTTTGTATTAATAGGTAAGATTTGACCCCTATTTGGTTCTTAAAATTCCAGTCTTTGCTTTTATTTAAGGTCTCATGATCTGAGTGCATATCCTCTCCAAGAAAGAAATTGCACCAATAGTTGTTCCTGTTAACTAGCAACTTTTAGTCTTCACTTCTTTTGTGTTAATGTCAATATATATCAGTATCACTCGAAAAACAGACAGATACACACACACATAAACACACACACACACACACGAGGATATTTGTAAAAGCTAAGGTACTTTGTAAGCATAGCTGCAAAAGTACTAATAATATCAATCACACACACACACACACACACACACACACACACACACACAGTAGTTAATTAGCCCTATTTCCTCAGATTCAATCAGTGCAGAGACCCTGTCCTAGAGGATGTATTGTTCTAAGGGAATAGAGATTGGATCCATTCATAATATAATTGAGACATATGATCAGGCAAACCCAGGTAATAAATTCTAAATTCTCAACCAGAAGCTATATTAGAATCACTTGAAAAGCATTTTTGAACCACACAAGCCCATCCCCCAACTCCCTCAAACCCCAGCTCCCTGGGAGATTCTAAGATGCCCTCTATTCTTAAGAGAAATGTAAGATTGGAGTTATTTCATTCCTTCTTTATTCCACTTTCTGATATCTCTACATGAGATCATTTATAATGAACAGGGGACATCTGAGTAGACTTTTTTTTAAAAGAGAACAAGAAACAAAGAAGGAGAAAATATTTTCCCCAAATTTCTCATTGGTCCAAAAGATGGAATACCTGTTAAAATTGACAACGGATATTTTTTATTTTGCACCATACATTTCCTGTCACCTTCTCTGGCATGTTGGTTTTATTTATTTGTGAGGTAGAGAATGATTCCTGTAAAGCTTTTTTTTTTTTGCCTAGGATCCCATACTTTGATAAAAGGAATCAAATGGAGATCTCAGACTCACACTGGGCTTTCATTAATGAGGGTCATTACCCCTGTTCTGAACTATTGACAAAACGTTATAGCATTCTTGAGAGCAGAATTTGTATTCTTTTAAATAAAGAACTAGTTAATTAGAAGGTCTTTCTAATGAAAATTACCTAATTCTGCTGCTAAGTGTGGAACTTTAAAAAAAAAAAAAAAAGACAGTTTGCAAAAATGCATATTGATTCACATAAATCAATAAGTTAGAACATGATTGAGGCTTGAATTTCTCCAGAGTTCCTATAATGTCCTCTGCCTTCCTGGTGCAAAAGCAGAAAATGTTTGCCTGCATTTTGATCTCCAACATGGAAATTAGATATTAATATATACAGGGAAAGACAGAGACGGAGAGAAAATACTTAACACCCCAAGAAGGAAGGAATCGTGCCATTACTCACAAGTGGCAACGCCATGAGTGACTTACTCAGTCATCCTGTAACAAGTGCAAATCTGTCTCTCTGATCAAAAAGAAAAGGGATTTAAAAGGCATCTACCAGCCCTATTATATTTAAGTGCTCTTGTGTTTGGCTTGAAAACCCAGGCCTTTGTAATCCGGACTGTAACTATTTACTCACAGGAGACTTGCTCTGAACAGAAAGAAATGTGAAGTCAGTTTCTTTTTTTAAGCCTAAAGACCTGGCGTGTCATAATTATTTTGGAAATGGAGGCCAAGCTGTTCAAAGCTTATTGGGGTTTATTTTCTAAAAATTTCCTCTTTGTCAGCCGAGGTGACAGCTAGGCCAGGTGACCCCAAATGAGACTTATCGACCTCCAGACTTTTCAATCAGAGGCTTGTCACCTTGAAATGGCCAGCATTTGCACACGGCATGTCTGTATACCCCTGTGCAGGACATAAATATGAATCTGGTCAGTCTGGCTCTTACTTTGCACGTTAATGATTCCCAGAAATTGTCTGGAATTGAGCTACAAAGGTGGTCTCGCACTCCCCTGTGATTCCTGTCTTACCTGGTGACATACCTGGTTTTCTGAGACAGCCACACAGAGGCAGAAGTGAAGAGAGGGATATTTGCACCTGCAAAGGTGGTCTCTCCTGCATTAGGGCACCGGGCGTGGTATGTATGTCGGCTGATTCATTATGCTTGCATTGATTAGTCCACTAAAATATAAGCTCTTTGGAACTGTGACAGTGTTTCATTTAGCATTTGGGATGCAGATGATATTAAATAAGCATTAACTCACTTGTTGATGGACTTCTGCACATGTTCCTGTGGTTAAAACCCTAGTTGGACATAAGAGAAATAAAAAACATTTGAAGGCTATATAAAGAAGCTTGCAAATATATTTATTATCTGCTGTTTTCATTACGGCTCTTTAAAAAAAAGTAGCCACAGCTAAATAAATCTACCTTGATTTCTCTATGGTCTTACTCTCCAGCAGAGATTGAAGCAAGAGTTGCTTTTTTTTTTTTAGCTGTTCAGGGATGTATTTCTAGTGTTAAGCACAGTGTCTGTCACACAATAGGTGCTCAATAAATATTTGCTTAATGAAAGAATGAATATGTTAGGCAAGTAGTGGAGAAGTGAACATAGTAATAATGTATTGTCCTTTTCTATACCTACGTATTACCTACAAACCAGGTATATTTCTTATTTGCTCTCTTTTTTCAGTTCTTTTTTTTTTTTAATCAGAATATAGTTGATTTACAATGTCATGTTAGTTTCAGGTGTACAGCAAAGTGATTCAGTATATTATTTTTAAGATTCTTTTCCCTTATAGGTTATTAGAAAATATTGAGTATAGTTGCCTGTGCTATACAGTGAGTCCTTGTCAGTTACCTGTTTTCTGTGTAGCAGTGGGTATCTGTTCATCCCATGCTCCTAATTTATATTTCCCTTTCCACTTTAGTAACCGTAAGTTTGTTTTCTATGTTCCTGAGTCTTCTGTTTTGTAAATAAGTTTATTTGTATCTTTTTTTAACTCTGCATATAAGCAATGTCATATGATATCTGTCTTTCTCTGGCTGACTTACTTCATTAGTATAATCTCGAGGTTCATCCATGTTGCTGCACATGGCATTATTTTGTGCTTTTTATGGCAAAGAATATTCCATTGTATATGCACCACATCTTCTTTAGCCATTCATCTATTGATGGACACTTAGGTTGTTTCTGTGTCTTGGTTATTGAAGATAGTGCTTACTGTGCACACTGGGGTGCATATATCTTTTTGAATTAGAGTTTTCTACAGATGTATATGCCCAGGAGTGGCATACGTATCATATGGTGACTCTTGATAAGTCACCAGTAGTATCATATGGTGACTCTTGATAAGACAATAATATTGCTTATTATTTTGAATTTGGTTAAAATAATAAGTGTATAGCTACTTTGAGACCACCTCACAAAATTATTTATTTTGGCAATTACTAGTTGAATTTAGTGCTGAAGTAGAAAGATATGGCATCACTGAATCGATGGACATGAGTTTGAGCAAGCTCCGGGAGTTGGTGATAGACAGAGAAGCCTGGCATGCTGCAGTCCATGGTGTCACAAAGAGTCAGACATGACTGAGCTACTGAACTGAACTGAGAAAGACATGGGACCTACATATGTTGTTGGTAAATCTATGAGTCCCAGTACTCATAGCACTTAGTTCTCTGTCATGAACATAAAGCTTTGTTTTGCTGGACACATTCTAATTTCTTGTTCTGGAGCCACAATCCAGAAGTGACAATAAGGTTCATGAAGAAGAACATGAATCTGAGAACTGAGTCCCAGTCGTTGCCTTGTCACTAACCAGCTGTGAGACCTTGCACATCCCTTCTCCTCTCCGAACCTCTGTTTCTCCTTCTGTAAACCACACTCCCACAACGCGGCTTGTCATATTATTAAGATAATATAGGCAAAAGGAGAGCAATCTGGTTGAAGGGCCTCTAGATCTTACTCTGCTCTAGTTCTGTCTTTGGCAAACTAGATAATATTGACACAGACCCATAACTTTTCCGTGACAAGTAAAGAGAAAAATCTATGCGCAGAGCCTCATTCAATAAGCACTGAGCAAATCCCAGCAATTCCTAGTTTTTATTCTATATCTAAATGTATACAATTTCATGAGAAATTGTACCAGCCTATCAGTGGTTTGTGATTTTAGTCAATAAGTTGTGTCCAACTCTTATGACCCCATGGACTGTAGCCTGCCAGGCTCCTCTGTCCATGGGATTTCCCGAGCAAAAACACTGGAATGGGTTTCCATTTCCTTCACCAAACCAATGATTAACTCAACATAAAAAATGTCTGGGCATTCTCAGATCCATCCTGATAGCTTCTGTCAGGGAGAGAGAATTGTGTGGTTTACCATTTCAAGTCTTACACATGAGCATTTTCAGTTTTGCAAGTGTCAGGGCTTTGACAGTACTCCTTTAAAAGTACCTTTGTTGTTTTTAAATTACATTTGTTAAGCTTGAAATCCATAATGTGAATGATTGGCCCTGGTGGTATTTATATAAAAATAAAAACTGTCAAGTTATTTTAAAGTTTAATCACTGGCTGTAGCACATGCACCACAATTTCTTTGCACTCTTGATTCTTTTTTCTTTTTCTTTTTTTTTTTTTGCTATAAATCTGAGCTATGGAAACATCCTACATGTTTTTTAAAAACTCCGGTCCTTAGAAAATGCTTCAACAAAAAATGCCTCATGATGTAGAAGGAGATGAAGCAGAAGTAACTAACATTGTTCTATACACAGTGCATATAATATGTTGGGTGCTTATGACTTTATATATGGCATTATTTGATCCTTAACATCAATCAGTGTGCATATTGCACCCTTTGTACAGATGAAACACTGAGTCTCAGGAGGGATAACACAGTAGATCAAGGTCATTCTGCAAATATTGAATTCTAACCTCTTATTATGGGCTTCCTTGGTGGTTCAGTGGTAAAGAAAACGCCTGCCAATGCAGGAGATATGGGTTCAACCCCTGGTCTGGGAAGATCCCCTGGAGAAGGAAATGGCAACTGACTCCAGTATTCTTGCCTAGAGAATCCCATGGACAGAGGAGTATGGCAGGCTATAGTCTATGGGGTCGCAAAGAGTCAGACACAACTTAGTGACTGAACAACAATACCCTCTTATTACAGTGTTCTAAACATCTGACTAGATGAACCTTACCTCCCCTTTTCTGATCTCAAAGATACTTCTAATTCATTAATGTTTGTGACTGGATTGTTAGAAAAATGTGTTAATTTTTAATCCACTATGTTTCAAAAAGTAAGAGTTATAACCACTTGTGCCTTTTAAAGCTAGTGGAAGACTTCTTTTTGTTTTTTGTTTTTTTGGCCTCTCCTCAAAACATGTGGGATCTTAGTTCCAGACCAGGGATTGAACCCGGGCCCCCTGCAATGGAAATCCAGAGCCCTAACCACTGGACAACCAAGGAAGCCCTATAGTGAAAGTCTTTTGAGGGTGAATTGAATAAATGTTTTGCCCTAGAAGTTTATCAGAGAAGGCAATGGCACCCCACTCCAGTACTCTTGCCTGGAAAATCCCATGGATGGAGGAGCCAGGAAGGCTGGAGTCCATGGGGTCGCTGAGGGTCGGACACGACTGAGCAACTTCCCTTTCACTTTTCACTTTCATGCATTGGAGAAGGAAATGGCAACTCACTCCAGTGTTCTTGCCTGGAGAATCCCAGGGATGGGGGAGCCTGCTGGGCTGCCGTCTGTGGGGTCGCACGGAGTCGGACACGACTGAAGCGACTTAGCAGCAGCAGCAGCAGCAGTTCATACATGCATAAATTTTAAGCCTCCTCATAATAACAGAGTTACAAATAACATTTGAATAACTAATGAAAAAGGTATTTCTTCACGGTTCAGGTTTGTATTCTGGCATTGTTTTGTTGTGTCAGAGTTGAGCGGGGTGACCTTGAGCAGAGGCCCGGGGATCACAGATTAATACTACTTTTTCACTCTGTCCTTCTGAGGACCTATTGCCATGGATAGATTTCTCTTAAAAAGTTTGGGTCTTCTCTTTTTTAATTAGATTTTTTAGTTTTGTTTTTCTTTTTTGGGGGTGGGGGTGGGGGTGAGGGTTCCCTTTTAACTCCAGTGTGTTTATCAGCGTAATGAGCCTCTGTTCGTGGTATTTCCTCCTCTTAGAACAATGAAGTTGGCTTTTTCTTGCTTACGGGTTTAATCCCATCTAGATGCCCCTCATTTATTTTATTTTTTTTTATTTCAATGACGTAAATATTTTTTTTCTTTTATTTTTTATTTTTTGTTTATGAGGTATAGTACATCTGCATTTTTAATTTTTTTATTTTTTTTAATTTAATTTTATTTTTAAACTTTACAATATTGTATTGGTTTTGCCAAATATTGAAATGAATCCACCACAGGTATACATGTGTTCCCCATCCTGAACCCTCCTCCCTCCTCCCTCCCCGTACCATCGCTCTGGGTCGTCCCAGTGCACCAGCCCCAAGCATCCAGTATCGTGCATCGAACCTGGACTGGCGACTCGTTTCATATATGATATTATACGTATTTCAATGCCATTCTCCCAAATCATCCTACCCTCTCCCTCTCCCACAGAGTCCAAAAGACTGTTCTATACATCAGTGTCTCTCTTGCTGTCTCGTATACAGGGTTATTGTTACCATCTTTCTAAATTCCATATATATGCATTAGTATACTGTATTGGTGTTTTTCTTTCTGGCTTACTTCACTCTGTATAATAGGCTCCAGTTTCATCCACCTCATTAGAACTGATTCAAATGTATTCTTTTTAATGGCTGAGTAATACTCCATTGTGTATATGTACCATAAAAGAATGAAACTAGAGCACTTTCTAACACCATACACAAAAATAAACTCAAAATGGATTAAAGATCTAAACATAAGACCAGAAACTATAAAACTCCTAGAGGAGAACATAGGCAAAACACTCTCCGACATACATCACAGCAGGATCCTCTATGACCCACCTCCCAGAATGTTGGA
>NW_011494897.1:5289065-5350080 GCF_000754665.1 Bison bison bison
CATCACTCATTATCAGAGAAATGCAAATCAAAACCACTATGAGGTACCATTTCACGCCAGTCAGAATGGCTGCGATCCAAAAGTCTACAAGCAATAAATGCTGGAGAGGGTGTGGAGAAAAGGGAACCCTCTTACACTGTTGGTGGGAATGCAAACTAGTACAGCCACTATGGAGAACAGTGTGGAGATTCCTTAAAAAACTGGAAATAGAACTGCCTTATGATCCAGCAATCCCACTGCTGGGCATACACACTGAGGAAGCCCCTCATTTAGTGAAATAGGTGTGCCGAACGTCTCAGCCAAAGGCAAGCTCCTCTTGTGTGTCTGCACTCTGTTGGGGCCTGGTCAGCACCGCCTCATCAGGAACTGCTTCCAGGTGACTGGGAGCGAAGCCTCTGACCTCTGGGGTGCGCTGGAAAGGTACCTAAAGACCGGTGTTTCACTGCAGGCGACCAGGGACTCAACAGACTGGATAGCCAGGGTGCGACTCACATCTCTGCAGTGGGTGTGTGATGTAGGGTCCAGGTCCTCATTCTAGGACCAGGAAATTCATGCCCACAGCTGCCAGAAGTGAGGCTTCACAGTACGGTCCTTCCCCAGAAGTAGTTTCTGCCAAAGCAAGCTGTCTTACCGAGGGCTCCGTGACTCATCTGTGCAGAGGTCCAAAGGCCCTGCTCCCTCACCTCGAATAGAGACAACTCCGAAGGGCCATTTGAGCCCCGAGCTCCTGGTGGGATCAGCAGTATCCCACTTGCTTTCCTTTCTCTGTCCACTCTGCTTCCCGCCTCCCCCACTCCGAAGAGGATCTCCTGCCAGCCCTCTAGTGCAGACCCCAGGATCTGTTTCTCAAGGAGCCAACCACGGACCACCTTCAGCAAGTTCCTCTATTGGGTCAGTTTTATAATTTCCACAGGTCTGTGGCCAGAATATGCTGAATGGCTTTTGAATTCTTTACCGGTTCATATGAGTCCCAGCGTGCTTTTCTGAGAAGTAGTTTGCAGTGATAGGTACCAGGTGGCTAAACGTGGTTATTGTTTGAATTTAAAACAGCAGGCAACTCTGTTGAAAGCAGCCCTTGTTGGGTTCCTAAGTCAGCACGGAAGGGATCATGGAATAAAAGTACCATGTATCAGAGAAGGGGGAAGGATAAATTAGGGGTTTGGGATTAGGGGACACATAGTACAATGTATAAAGTAGGTAACCAGTAAGGGCCTACCATATAGCATGAGGAACTATATTCAACATTTTGTAATAACCTATAAGAGAAAAGCAGAGAAGGCAATGGCACCCCACTCCAGTACTCTGGCTTGGAAAATCCCATGGATGGAGGAGCCTGGTAGGCTGCAGTCCATGGGGTCGCTAAGGGACAGACATGACTGAGCAACTTCACTTTCACTTTTCACTTTCATGCATTGGAGAAAGAAATGGCAACCCACTCCAGTGTTCTTGCCTGGAGAATCCCAGGGATGGGGGAGCCTGGTAGGCTGCCATCCATGGGGTCACACAGAGTCGGACACGACTGAAGTGACTTAGCAGCAGCATAAGAGAAAAGGGGGCTTCTCAGGTGGTGTAGTGATTAAGAATCCACCTGCCAATGCTGGAGATGCAGGTTTGATGCCTGGGTCCGTAAGATTCCCTGGAGTGGGAAATGGCAACCCACTCCAGTATTCTTGCTTGGAAAATTCCATGGACAGAGGAGCCTGGTGGGCTACAGTCCATGGGGTTGCAAAGAGTTGGATACTGGCTGAGCAACTGAGCAAGCACAAAGCATAAGGGAAAAGAATCTGAAAATATATATATATATATGTATATATGTGTGTGTGTGTACAACTGAACCACTTTTTTGTACACTTGAAATTTACACAACCTTGCAAATACTATACTTTAATATTACTACTAATAATATTGAAAGTCCATGTATCACTTCACAGTTACAGATCTCAGGGAAACATTTCTGTCTGGGTTTCACGAGAGTAAAGGTGTGTGTGTGTGTGTGTGTGTGTGAAACAGCAAGAGAAGGAGAGAAGGGGAAGAATGTAAATTATTTGCAACATGTCTGTTACATTGAGTTAGATGTTGAGACTTTAGAAATGAATATGACAAGATCCTTATTTTAAAGATTAAGAAGCTATCTCTGTCATTATTCAATAGTAACATAAATGTTCAGTTGTGAGGTCAGAATTCAGACTTCAGTTTGACTCCAGTACCGTTGGCCTTTGTAGAAGACATTGCTGATTCCCCTCAGTTGTGTTTCTCTGTGTGCTGTGCTTAGTTGTTCAGTCATGTTCGACCCTTTGTGACCTCGTGGACTATAGCCCCCCAGGTTCCTCTGTCCATGGAGATTCTCCAGGCAGGAATACTGGAGTGGGTTGCCATGCCCTCCTCCAGGGGGTCTTCCCAACGCAGGGATTGAATCTGCATTGCAGGCAGATTCTTTACCATCTGAGCTACCAGGGAAGCCCATGTTTCTCTGTAACATATTATAAAGAAAAGCCTCTATGACAAAATGCATCAGATGAAAACTAAAATTGCACTCAGGATGCTTGATTTGAGGTCATACAAATGTGCAAAAATTCCATGTTGCCCCTTGTTGAGAAGGTCTTCGTGAGGGACTGAGTGATAGCTGGACGTTTTGGAAGCCACTGGGTGACGGGATGAGCTGCCAGGTAGAATTTTGACTTCCTCTTGGAATGCCGCCTCTCACAGACTTAAATCCTAGATCCTTGCTGCCAGGCAAGTATATCTGTGGTGCTTTATATTCTATTACCCCATAATATACAATGCGTTTTATTTATGTTAGTCATCTTTTATACAGAACTGTCACAAAACACGTCACTGTTGATTACAGCCCACGTGGGCAAGCCACACTGGTGAATTACGCCCCTTCCCATCCATCATGCCAGTGGTACCTGGCTGGGAAGAGAGGGGGATAAATCCAAAACGATGATGGATGCACTTCAAGAGGTTAAAAGATGACTGGGTAGGGAGACAAAGCTACATTAAAAATGCCTATAGGTACTGTCTTTTATCTTCTAACTTTTTATCTCCATCTTCATCTCCTTAGAATGTGTTTTGTCCAGCTGGTATGAACCTGACATGTGGACGTGACCCTACTCATCTCTATAATTCTCTTTGTCTTGAAATCTTCTTTGTCTGAGTCAATAGAAACACCCTAGCTTTCTTAGGATTAGTGTTTCATGGATATCTTTTTCTATATTTTTACTTCCAACCTGTCTGTATATTTGTATTTAAAGTGAATTTCTTGGCACTTCCTTGGCAGTCCAGTGGTTAGGACTTGGTGCTTTTACTGCATGGGCCCAAGTTCAGTCCCTGGTCAGGGATCTAAGATCCCACAAGCTGCATGGTGTGGCCAAAAAAAAAGTAAACTGATATCTCTTATAAACAGTATTTAATCAGATTTTTCTTTTTAAAAAAGCCAGTATAATACTTTGCCCCCCTTTCGCATAACATCTTTCTGGAAGTCATAGAATGTTCCTTTATCTCCTAAACTCTGTAGAATCTCTCACTGTTAACATATTTTAAAGTGGCCCTATATTATATATATATGTGAAAGTGTTAGTTGCTCAGTTGTGTCTGACTCTTTGCGACCCATGGACTGTAGCCCATCAGGCTGCTCTGTCATTGGAATTCTCCAGGCAGGAATACTGTAGTGGGCAGCCATTCCCTTCTCCAGGGGATCATCCCAACCCAGGGATCGAACCTGTGTCTCCTGCACTGCAGGCAGATTCTCTACCTTCTGAGCCACCAGGGAAGCCCGAGTATAAATAATATAAATGTGTCTAAATACTGTCTTAGTGCCAGGCGGCACTAGTGGAAAAGAACCCACCTGCCAGTACAAGAGATGCAGGTCGGATCGCTGGGTTGGGAAGATCCCCTGGAGCAGAGCATGGCAATCCACTCCAGTATTTGTGCCTGGAGAATACCATGGACAGAGGAGCCTGGCGGGCTACAGTCCAAAGGGATGCACAGAGACAGACACGACTGAAGCAACTTAGTACACAAATACTGTCTCTGCTAATCCATCAAATGCTTAAATAGAACTTGACCTTTGGCATTTATTTAGGCTACAGTAACTGTATGGGGAACTTTACCGGGGATACAACTATGAATAAGACACAGCCAAAGCCCTCAAAGAGTCTGAAGTCCAGTAAGGGACCGCATACTCAGAATAAGGCAATTATAACTGCGTGTGGTAAATGCTAGGATGCAGACAGGCCCAGGGTCCTGGGGACCAGCTGAGGTGCATCTAAGTCAGCCTTTGGAGGCTGGAACAGCCATAATGGAGAGACACTGGGATTAGTCAGGGGGCATTTGTGCTGGGGTGGGGCAGGGAGGGCTTGCCATGTTGCACAAAGAACTGTTACCCGGTGTGCGTGTGCTAAGTCACTTCAGTCGTGCCCAACTCTTTGCACCTATGTGGACTACAGCCCACCAGGCTTCTCTGTCCATGCCATTCTCCAGGCAAGAATACTGGAGTGGTTGTCATTTCCGCCTCCAGGGGATCTTCCCAACCCAGGGATCGAACCTGAGCCTTTTATGTCTCCCACATTGGCAGGTCGGTTCTTTACCACTAGCGCCACCTGGGAAGCCCATAACCCAGTGATGGTGGTTATTAGGGTTTGTTGAAAGATTAGGGAGAGGTGAAGGCAGGGAGAACACAGTCCGAATGTTGGCTTAGGCCAAGTCAAAGAGAACCTTATCGAACATATTAAGCAGTTTGCCCTTAATCCTGGGAGTAACAGGGAGCTGTTAAAGGGATTTACATAGAAGAGTGGCAAGGGGGATCCTTAGTCTAAAATGATCACTCTGCCTTCTTTGGAGAGAAATGAGGGTTAGGTTGGATCTTTTGAGTGGAGTTGGTGAGAGCCAAGAGTAACCTCGTTTCTGACAGTGATGATGGGAAGAGAGATGAGTGATAAATTGGGGATGGTATTATTTTTAAAAAGAGATATTTTATGTATGTAGGAAAGGCTCCCTGGTGTCAGGTTTGGCCAGTCAAAGGAGTGTGGAGAGGTTCACAGCATGGGGACGCAGGAAAAGGGACAGGTGTGGAGAGGGGATGATAATATTTGCATGTGAGGTGCTCATGGGACTTTCGAGTCATGTTAGCCACTAAGGCCACTGGTTACAGGGTTGCAGGGCTCAAGATCTAGAAACAAAAACCATTACTATTTTACAAAGTAATTAAAGGGATGAGGTGGATGGATTCACACAGGAAGAGTGGGAAAACAAGAGAGGCAACTGATCTCGGGACCTAGAAATCACGCTTGTTACACGATAAATAGATGAGCAACAGGTGGCAGAGGGCACACTGAAAATAGGGCAATATTTTTAGGTTCACATCTTTACTACAGTATAAATAACATTTTCAACAGCAATTTAAAAAAAATAGAAAAATCCCTCACTGTCCCAGGATCTTAATTGTTTCCGCATTCCTTTGCAGATCTCATTCATATGTGTTCACGGTTTTTACACACTTTTAATTGGAGTCTGGATTTAGTGCCTCATTCTAGTCCTTTTCATTAATCTATTATCAGCATTTTTCATGTCATTTTGGAGGTTTCATTTATGAACAGTGGCTTTGAACCATGACAGTGCCTTTAAGAGAGTGCAACTACTCCACGTGGAGGATAAAAAAAAAAAAAAGGGAGGGATTTGGAGGGTTTAGCAACCACGATTTTCATTCATAAAGCGAAAGAGTAATAGGATGATGGCGCAGCATGACTGATGTACAGAGGAGACTCGCGTTTAGGATTTCATGTTGCTTTTGCGATTCGTAACCTCCGACCATGCTGTGGAGTGGAACATGGTGTGCCGTCACCCCCATGACATGAGCCACGTTCTCCTGCAGCCTAAACAGTGGCCCCTGCCACGGATGTGTGACGGGGTAAATTGCCACCTCCAGAGGAACCAGTGTCTAGTACTACCCTGCATGGTCTGCTTCCAAAGTCCAAAGAAGTGGGACCCCGGGAGAGCAGCAAGATGCCAGGTCTGTGCCCTTTGGGAGCAGAATCTGACCAAGGTATTTCAAGAAACCTGGGTCCAAGTGCACAGATCCTTATGCCAGGAAGACTGGGCTTTGGGTTGAGGTTTGGCTCTACCACTCCTAAACGGTCCAGTCTTCATCAAGTTAAAGATGAATGCACACATCTTTAACTTGGGGCGAAATTCCCTGTTATAGAATTGCTATGAAGACTAAATGAAATAACATATAAATAATGTCATGCTTCAACATTAGTTACTGGTCAATACTTTTATTATTATCATCATCATTTAGTACTTACTTTGTAAGTAGCAAATCCCTTTAGTACTCTGGCACATTATGACTGAAACAGTATCCATGCAGAGGAAGCTATCAGGGTCTCCTGGGGCTGGGTTACAAGACTTCTCATAAGCCTAGTCATAGCCTTTACCCTGCATTGTTCATTTTATCCTTTTTAGCCTCCATCTGCAGCTGCTTACTCAGAAAGATCTAAGTCTGACTCTTTTCCCGTCAATGAATCTCTCTCTTTTCTTCAGGAAAGAACTTAGAGGCTGACTTTGGAGACTCATGAATTTTTTTAAACTTTTTGGGTATTTAGTAAAATCCTAATATCCTCTTTTTTTCTTTTCTTTTCTTTTTTTTTTTTACTCCTGATTAAGTTTATCAAATACTGCTTATACAAAAGCATTTTCGTAGTTAATTGCAGTTGACAATTTCATCAAAAGTGGGAAGATCCCTAAGGTTTCTGGTGTGCTTCAGGGTCTTCGCTGGTGACGCAGTGGTAAAAGAATCTGCCTGCAATGCAGGAGATGCGGGTTGGATCCCTAGATCAGAAGATCCCCCTAGAGAAGGAAATGACAACCTACTCCAGTATTCTAGCCTGGGAAATCTCCTGGACAGAGAGAAGCCTGGCTACCAACCATGGGGTTGCAAACAGTCAGACAGAACTTAATAACTAAACCACCACCACCAGGGGGATCAGAAAGGCAGAAATAAATCCCCTAAGTAAGGTATACCATATCCACATCAAGAGCAGTCTATGGAGTAAAGAAAACTATTTGTTGCTTAAATTATATCATTGCATTTCTGGTGGAAGTTTTAAATCAAAAGCAAGCTATAACTGTGTAAAAAATCCATGAATTTATTAATGAATCTTATCTGCTTGGTAAACCATCCAAATTTCTAATCCAATCTCTTAAAAACAAAGGCAGTTTATACTCTTTTACTGTGACTATTTAAGAAAGCATATGTAGTTTAAGTCTAAATATTCTTTACTTAACATCACAATGTCCCTGATTGAGATTTTTTTTTCATACCTTCGTCTGCTTATTTGACTTCTCCATTCAAATGGTCAGATCAAGGACAGATTAAAACCTGTAGAAAACCCTGCTGGGCATTAAAGAGGATGCCCATCTCTTCATCTCCTACCTAAAGGTAATTAGAAGCAAAAACAGTACCAAGCTGCATGATAGTATTAGAAATCGACAAAGTTCTGATTTTATCCAACAAAGAGTACCTCATTTTTTTTGTTCATTTTAAAACATCAAATATCAGCTTCTTTAAAAAAGAAAAAAATGTTTCAGAGTCCCTGCTTTGCTGCTGCCCAAGCATATTCCTTAGCCTCTTTTTGGGTAATCTGACACTGGGTCAGATCCACTAAGCTATTTGGGAATGTAGTTCCAAAGCTAGAAGACGTTGGTAAGCAAAAAATAACTCAGTATGTTATTTATTTTATAAAACTAACTTTCTCTGAGGCCATTGGCACAGACTTCTCAGACTAAAGATTTTGCTTTTAGATATTGAGTAATGACAAATAATATGTTTTACTAGTTAAAAAATTATGTTGGAGAAAGAGAAAGTTAGGTATTTCAGAGGTTATAGCTTGAAAGTGAAAGTCACTCAGTCTGTCTGACTCTTTGCTACCCCATGGACTATACAGGCCATGGAATTCTCCAGGTCAGAATACTAGAGTGTGTAGCCTTTCCCTTCTCCAGAAGATCTTCCCAAACCAGGAATCGAACCCAAGTCTCCTACACTGCAGGCGGATTCTTTACCAGCTGAGCCACAAGAGACGCCCAAGAATAGTAGCCTATCCCTTCTCCAGTGGATCTTCCCGACCCAGGAATTGCAGGTGAATTCTTTACCGCCTTTAACTATGAAGGCTATATCTTAGTGTCAGAATTACTGCCTTTCTCACGTTGTGTTCTAGCTGTTGGATAAAGGTAGAACTGTATAACTCTATACGTTTTTGAAGTGCTGTGAAGTTGAAGAACTTCTAGAACTTGTCGTATGCAGCTTCAGCCTGAGCTGCTGAATTCTTGTAGGATATTGAGAGAGAGCGGTGAGGACTTGAAGAGGGAAGAATTCTTTGGGGACCTCATGCTGCTGCTGCTAAGTCGCTTCAGTCGTGTCCGACTCTGTGCAACCCCATAGACGGCAGCCCATCAGGCTCCCCCGTTCCTGGGATTCTCCAGGCAAGAACATTGGAGTGGGTTGCCATTTCCTTCTTCAATGCATGAAAGTGAAAAGTGAAAGTGAAGTCGCTCAGTTGTGTCTGACTTGTAGCAACCCCATGGACTGCAGCCTATCAGGCTTCTCTGTCCTGGAATTTTCCAGGCAAGAGTACTGGAGTAGGGTGCCATTGCCTTAACATCATAGGCTCCCTCATTTTGAACTGAAACTTAGCCTTACAATCATCCAGTGCAGATTTTGCTGACTGACTATATGTAGGCTGCACATGTACTTTGCTTCTTCCCTTGTCTGTCGGTCTGTTATTAGAACTTGAATGAATTTAGATGGCGCCTCTTTCCCCCAGTTCACTCTGAATCTCACTACTGCTCCATTTGCTTAAACTTCCCTGGCAGACACCTAGCCCTCCCCATCAGAGTTTGAGTTCATGGAACTCCCACCTTTATGGAATGGCCTTTAGTTTATCCTAATGTCATCTCCTTTAAAAAAATAAATAAATAAAACTTTTGAAGTATATGTAGTTTATTTACAATACTGTGTTAATTTCAAATATACAACAAAGTGATTCGGTTATACGTCTCTCTCTTTATACATATACACACACATAATATATTCTTTTTCAGATCCTTTTCCATTATAATTGGTTATAAGATATTGAATATAGTTCCCTGTGTTACATGGTAGGTCTATGTTTTTTTTTATCAGTTTAATATACAACAATGTGTATCTGTTAATCCCAAATTCATCATTTCCTCTTTTTAAAAATTTTTTATTGGGGTATAGTTGATTTATAATGTTGTGTTAGTTTCACATGTACAGCGAAGTGAATCTGTTATACATATACATATATCCACTCTTTTTTAGATTCTTTTCCTGTGTAGGTCATTACAGAGTACTGAGTAGAGTTTCTTGCGCTATACAGTAGGTCCTTATTAGTTATCTATTGTATATATAGTAGTGTGTCTATGTCAATACGAATCTTCCAGTTTATCCCTCCTCCTCTCTTCCCGCTGGTAACCGTAAGTTTTCTCTACATATGTAACTCTATTTCTGTTTGGTACATAAGTTCATCTGTAGCCTTAGTTTAGATTCCACATATAAGTAATGTCGTATGATGTCTCTGTCTGACTTACTTCACTCAGTATGACAGTCTCTAGATCCATCTATGTTGCTGGTCATCTCCTTTCTATAAACGGATGGTCTCAGAGGCTAAGAGAGATTGTGTCCACCTCTGGCCTATAGAGCTAAAACCAGAACTGGGGCCCCTGAAGGTTAGAACAATGTCACTTTCACCATAGAATTTGGGCTCTGAAATTTAAATTTGCTTCATTAGCTATGCCTCTCAAAAGAAAGAAAGCATGCAACTTTAAAAATATATACTATAAATAAATTTACCACCTGCATATCTAATGATATCACAGGAGGAAAAAAAAACATAGTGCAGTAAAGAAACTCAACAATGCTCTCCCACATTATTTTCTCAAAATATGTCTAGGTATAGGTGTATTAATTATTTTTCTAGCAGTACAGAAGCTTTTAAATACAGAATAAGGCATATTTTCTCCTATGGCAGGAATATTTTAGACGCATACTTGGACATAGTTATCAGTGTCTCCCAGTTACAAAATTTTGACGAATTCTGACTTTAGATGTATATTTCACACACCATTAGAATACATTAGAATGTATTATAAATTCCCTTAGGGCTGAGCCCCTCTTCCTTGTTCTCCATATTTTACTTATTAGATAACTGTCTGCACATGCTATGGCAAAGATAATAAGGCATTAAATTAGAAATGTGCCTAATTTAAATTTTTCAATTGAATTTTTTCATACTGCTATAAGCATATGTATATTTATGTTGAACTGTGGAGCATCTTTATTAGATAAGTAATATTAATAAAAGAGGCAAGTATCATTTTCTTCTCTTATTTATCTGGACTTCTAAAAATTCCCATTAATTGAAATCTGGTATAGATTTATTTGACAAAGAACTATATCTTTGAAGTTATGTGTAGCACAATGGGATGAGGGAACAAGGCTGATTATTTTATCCAGTACGTGGCATAGAATAGACATATTTGATGAATGAATGAATGAACAGGTAAATGAGGGGATGGATGGATAAATGGATGCACAGGTGTTTATAACAGGGTCCTGACAGTTGATCTATTATCAGCTTTTTCAGAAAAGGTAGACAATTTGAATAATTATGACCTATAATGGTGCCCATACCTTTTAGTCATGTCTGATTCTTTGCGACCCTGTGGACGGTAGCCCTCCAGGCTCCTCTGTCCATGGAATTCTCCAAGCAAGAATACCGGAGTGGGTAGCCATTTCCTTCTCCAGGGGATGTTCCTGACCCAAGGATTGAACCCAGGTCTCCTGGATTGCAGGCCTATTCTTTACCATTTTAGCCGCCAGTAAATATATGTGTTAAATGCCAATCACATCAGGGGTCACTTTCAATAATAAAGCCAGCCAACAGTCTGGGTAGGTGCAAAGGCTCTGTTGACCTTGGGTTTCTAAATTTTATTTTAAGCAATAAGCTCAAGTGTAACAACCCAATAGCTTACAGTCCTCTCATGGAAATATTGTTTTGCTAATAAAGTCAACTGATAATTGAATCAGTTCTTCTCTTGCCTGTCTTGTCCCCAGATCTTGTCAAAATGCATACCTAAATGTTGAAGCCCAGAATAAATATAAAATATCATCATGAGAAAATCATTTGAAGAGGAAAACTATAAAAAGGCTCTCCATGCCATTTAGACATTCACACAGCCATGTGCATGTGACTGCTGTCTACTGACTCAGCTATTTGCTTGGCATGATATAAGTTATGTATTAATATCTATCTAAGTAAACTGTACTAGCTGAAATCAAAGACTTAATGATTGCTTATATTTTTCCACCATGAGATATATTGAAAATTGCAGACATCATGGAGCTGGAGCTGACAAAATCCCAGTATCTTGTTATTCATATAGCTTTAAACTCACTGTTACCATAATGCAGGATAAACATTGCAAGTGATTAGATTACAGTTAACCTATCTGGATGGCATTTTAGGCAGTAGGCTCAAAAATTCTCCCCTTCTTTCCTTATGCCCTTATTTTTCAGAAATTATGTCTTTGAAATTTTGACCAGTACACTCCTTTGTGTGTTTTTTCCTCCCCAACTCCTATTTTTTTTTTTTTTAAAGAAACCAGTGTGACTTTAAAAATATAAGGAACAAGGAAAGAAAGGAAAATCTTGTTAACGGGGGCAGTTTGCTGAGTCAGTGTGCTGAGCAGAATCAAACACAACAATTTGAGTCAGGTTTACTGCTTCTTATGACCTTGGACAAGTGTCTTTCCCTTTGCTGTGGCCTCAGCTGTCCGTTAGAACAAGGAGTTGAATTATATGGTCAGAAGATCCTTTCTAGTTTTTAAGTTCAGTGATTATAAGTGATTGAGCATCATCAAGTTTTATTTGTAGAAGATAATTTGGTTTAGATTCGAAGAGAAGTTACGCAATAACCACAATCAAATATATGACAGCTACATTACCTGAATAATGGATAAAGAATCCTGGATCGCTGGCCAGAGGTCTGTTGGTCTGAGTCATGGCTGACCCAAGAGGGCAGAATCATGGAGATCGGAAAGGAGAAAGTAGAGGCTTCTAAGGAGACTCTGCCTTTCTTTTTCTTTTTCTTTTATCTAAGTATGGTTGATTTACAGTGTTGTGTTAATTTCTGCTGTGAAATTAATTTTGCTGTACAGCAAAGTGATGCACATAAATGTATTCTTTTTCATATTCTTTCCCACGATGGTTTATCACAGGATATTGAGTATAGCTCCCTGTGCTATACAGTAGGACAGTTTATCCATCCTGCATATAATAGTTTATGTCTGCCAACCCCAACCGCCTACTCCATCCTTTCTTCATTCCCTTCCCCCTTAGAAATCGCAAACCTGTGCTCTGTGTCTGTGAACCTGTTTCTGTTTCATAGATAAGTTGATTTGTGTCATTTTAGATTCCACATAAAAGTAATGTCATTCATATGATATTTGTCTTTCTCTAACTTCACTTAGTATGATGATCTCTAGGTTCATCCATGTTGTCGCATGACTCTCTTTCTGTAAAGAGAGTCAGTGTCTGTGGTGTAACTCCTGATATCAATAAATAAATTTCTGGAGGTTTAATCCTGGAGAAGGGAAAGGCTACCCACTCTAGTATTCTGGCCTGGAGAATTCCATGGACTGTGTAGTCCGTGGGGCTGTGTCATCTCATCAAATATCACACTGTTTTCTGTGTACGTCAGATAAAGATTTTCAAAATGACATGTTTTAACACTGAACGCATGGGACATGACGCTATCCCAGGGCAGTTCCCATAGGGTGCTGGGGAAGTTCCAGGGAATGAATCAACAGCTCTCTCATTTCTTTTTTCATTTCGCGCTCCTGCTCAGTCATGTCAACTCTCTGCGACTCCATGAACTGTATCCTACCAGGCTCCCCTCTCCATGGGATTCTCGAGGCAAGAATACTGGAGTGGGTTGCCATTTTCTGCTCCAGGGGAATCTTCCTGACCCAGGGATCAAAATCTTGTCTCCTGGGTCTCCTGCATTGGTAGGCAGGTTCTTTCCCACTGAGCCACCTGGGAAGCCCTTGTTCATCTCAGTAACCCCCAAATTTGGACTGAGTAGGAGCACTGATGAAAATCAAATGGCTAGTAAGAACACGTCTCGATTGTTTTCTGTTCTGCTCCTGTAATCCTTTCCTGTGTCTTTCTCCTCTGCATGTAATTCTCTCCACACACACACACACACACACACACACATACATACACACACGCGCATGTCTTCTTTGCATAATTGTACCTCCTGGGTCCCCCAAACAGGAGCAGCTGTAAACTCACATATCCTGGGGGAGGAGTTATCTTCATCCTTGTGGTGGGCTGAGAATTGATGAAGCAAAAGAGAGAGAGAGAGATAATATTCACAGAATAGTAAGGATCGAGTTCTTCTGTCACAGTTTTACATCTGAGTGCACCTCTGTGAGGACAAGTGTGCTGAATGAAGAGATCAAACCCCGACAGGTTCTCTTTACAAGATTTGTTTCAAAGATTGCTGGGCTTTACTATTACATTCTATTTTTACCTCTGCTGCCTTGAGATATTTTGAGTTTGTGTTTCTATGGCTCCTGTTATAAAAAGTTATATCAGGAGCAAGCAATGAAAGGTGAAGAAGAACCAGGGATCCGTAATACTCCATTTGTGAGTAACAATAAAGCTGTCTTCCACCTCAGCACACACAGTTCAGTGAAAGCCCAGGGCTTAGTCAGTGCTCAGGTTGTAGGAACAGCATGTTGAAAAGCTTTGTAGGTGCGTAGAACTCCCCACTGCCAGGGTGAAGCTAAGCAGCATCGAGGGATGGAGTTCAAGGCTTTCTGCTGCCTCTCCAGGTCCCTTAGCGTCTGGCCACACTGCAGTCTTCCTGGTTTTCTCACACACCAGGCTGGGCACATTTCTCTCTCTTATTTATTTGTTCTTCCCATAGCTTGGAACCTACTTTCCCTCAGAGACACCTCTTTTTTTCTTATTTTAACTAAAAAAGAATTATGAAGTACAGCTGATTCACAATGTTGTGTTAATCTCTTCCATACAGCAAAGTGACTCAGTTATATACTATATTACACATACCTACTATTACATATAGGTGAGTGTGCAAAGTTGCTTTAGTCATGTCTGACTGTTTGTGACCCCATGGACTGTAGCCCATAGGGCTCCTCTGTCCATGGGATTCTCCAGTCAAGAATACTAGAATGGGTTGCCATTCTCTTCTCCAGGGGATCTTCCCAACCCAGGGATCGAACCCACATCTCTTGAGTCTCCTGCCTTGGCAGGCGGAGAGACTATTATTCTTTATTGTTCTTCATACTCTTTTTCCATTATGGTTTGTCACAGAATACTGACTAAAGTTCACTGTGCTGTGCAGTAGGATCTTGTTTATCCATCCTGTATGTAATCGTTTGCCTGAGACACTTCTTTTGGGAGAGTGGAGCAGTGGAGCTCTCAGCTCATTCCCAGGGGGCAGCTGGCCAACCTTTAGCTCTGCTTTCTCTTAACTCGCTGCAACCTTAGGCTGGTAAGTTAACCTTTGCCTGTCTCAGCATCCTGATCTGTGATGGGGCCAGACTTGTAAGGCTGTAGTGAGTATCAAACAACTGAATACACATGAAGTCCTTCGAAAAGGATATAGCTTTTGATCTAGCTATATGATCTGCTGCTGTTGCTGCTAAGTCACTTCAGTCGTGTCTGACTCTGTGCGACCTCATAGACAGCAGCCCAACCAGGCTTCCCTGTCCCTGGGATTCTCAAGGCAAGAATACTGGAGTGGGTTGCCATTTCCTTCCCCAGTGCATGAAAGCAAAGAGTGAAAGTGAAGTCACTCAGTCGTGTCTGACTCTTAGCGACCCCATGGACTGTAGCCCACCAGGCTCCTCCATCCATGGGATTTTCCAGGCAAGAGCACTGGAGTGGGGTGCCATTGCCTTCTCCAGCTATATGATCTAGCTTGATATAACTATTATGATCTTCATTATTACTGTTGATCTTTTAGTCATCCTCAAACTCAAAGGCTGTTTCATTTGTGAAGTCTTCCCATCCCTGCTGTCAGCAGTCTTCCACTCCAGGTTAACCTCCAACTTTTCCACTGGCTTCTGCTCCAAGAGGTGACCTCCAGAGACCCTATCCATAAGGCTCCTTGCCCTCTGGGTTCCAGTAGGTTCTGGCCATTGCAGAGACTCCACTGGAACCTGGAGAGAGGAAGAAACGTAAGAACAATGTATTTTCCAAAGGACCGCTCCCTGCCAGCCTTGTTCCAGCTGCCTTTCTCAACCAAGGTCATTGCTTCTCTTAAAGGAAGTTTCCTCCCCACAACTCTCTCTCTTCCTGAGTCTGCGTCCATCTTGGGGTGGTAATGGTTTCACTGCTGCTCACCCTGGGTTTCTGCATGATCTCTTGTGGTTCCCCTACTTACTGTCATTAGTTCCCTTGTATTTGGTCCCTCTGCCAGTAAAGCCTTCTGGAATCATCCAGGTTGAGAGTGCCATCTGTGTCCTTTCATCCTCTTACCAACATATTTACTCTGTCTACCTAGAAGAAATTCTCAGACTTGAGTGAACAAAAGAATGAGTTGAGTGGGTTTTGAAGATGCAGATTTACGGATTCCAGAATCTAAACCCTTAGAGGCTCCCCTCTGCAGGTCTGATGTGGAACCCAGAAATTTACATAATTAATAAGAACCTCAGGGGATTCTGATAGCTGTCAGATCAGATCAGATCAGTCACTCAGTTGTGTCCGACTCTTTGCGACCCCATGAATCGCAGCACGCCAGGCTTCCCTGTCCATCACCAACTCCCAGAGTTCACTCAGACTCACGGCCATTGAGTCAGTGATACCATCCAGCCATCTCATCCTCTGTCGTCCCCTTCTCCTCCTGCCCCCGATCCCTCCCAGCATCAGAGTCTTTTCCAATGAGTCAACTCTTCACATGAGGTGGCCAAAGTACTGCAGTTTCAGCTTTAGCATCACACCTTCCAAAGAAATCCCAGGGCTGATCTCCTTCAGAATAAACTTGGTGGATCTCCTTGCAGTCCAAGGGACTCTCAAGAGTCTTCTCCAACACCACAGTTGGAGCATCAATTCTTCGGCGCTCAGCCTTCTTCACGGTCCAACTCTCACATCCATACATGACCACAGGAAAAACCATAGCCTTGACTAGACGAACCTTTGTTGGCAAAGTAATGTCTCTGCTTTTGAATATGCTATCTAGGTTGGTCATAACTTTCCTTCCAAGGAGTAAGCGTCTTTTAATTTCATGGCTGCAGTCACCATCTGCAGTGGTTTTGGAGCCCAGAAAAATAAAATCTGACAGTTTCCCCATCTATTTCCCATGAAGTGATGGGACCAGATGCCATGATAGCTGTAGAAGACAGCTTATTGTTGTTGCTGTTATTTAGTTGCTAAATTGTGTCTGACTCTTTTGTGACCCCAGGGATTGTAGCCTGCCAGGCTCCTCTGTCCATGGGATTTCCCAGACAAGAATACTGAAGTGGGTTGCCGTTTATTCTCCAGGTTAGCCTAGGGATCAAACCTAAATCTCTTGCATCAGCAGGCAGATTCTTTACAACTGAGCCACCAGGGAAGCCCAAGAAGATAGCTTATAAGATAGTACTTTTAACCCCCCTTGCATTTATTTTAACCTGTTTTCAGTTTTATTTAATTTTTTTAATGCATTTGTCTTCTCTAACAAGACTGTAACTCATTGAATGCCTACTATGTTCTAGTTTTTAGATTTATTATAGTTGAGAATCACAAACCTAAATATATTCTTCTTTATTTTATAGATGACAAAATTAAGGATACCTTGAGTCATGTACTCAGAGCTGGTAGTTTTCTGAGATGAATCCACTTCTACATCTGTTGGGATCCAAAAGCTTTGTTCTTCTGATGGGTGTGCTCCTACGCATGCATATGAAAACTTTGCCAGCTCAATGTTTTGAGTGAATTTAAGCACTAGAAAATTGTATATATAAAATTGAACTCAGCCTTACAGTACTCAGGGAAGAAATTATTGATTTTAAGCAGCGAAAAACGCTAGGTGTACATTCATTTCGTAACCACTTTTCTCTTTGGTGATTTATTTTCAGGTTCCTCTCTCATTTTCCTCCCCCCTCCCTCCCCCTCACCCTCCCTTTCTATTCCTTATCCTCCACTGTATCTTACTGATCAATAATCTGAACTAAAATGTGATGTGTAAAAAGAAAGTACTCAAAATAAGCATATGGATTACAATTGAGGAAAAGCTTTTTTTCAGGTAATAAAGATTCTGTTTTTCTTAGTGATTTATTGAAAATTGTAGTACTTTCTGAAGAGGCCCCATGACCAATGAGAGCATGTTATGGCCTAAAGTATTCATACTATAGCCATTTTTTAAATGAAGTATTATATGAGAGTGTATTCAGTGTAGTTAGAAAAGAAACCAAAATGAAGAATGTGTAGAAAATGAGCTAACTGATTTTCTCACATGAATGCCATACCCCTGTGTAAATGGTCCCCGATATTCAGTCAGGCCCCTACATACAAACCTTCAAGTTGCGAACTTTCAAAGATGTGAACATCCATTCCCATGTCCAATCACATAAGTTAGTCCATGTGTCTGTAAGATCACTGTACTGTAAGATTAAAAATGTTTTCTGTATATTATGTGTGTTTGTCTCTAGGTATTATTTTTGTGAAAAGTATTATAAACCTATTAACAGTACAGTCCTATATAGCCAATTGTGTTAGTTGGGTACCTAGGTTAACTTTATTGAACTTAATGAACAAATTGGACTTACGAACACGCTCTCAGAATGGAACTTGTTCATATGTGGGGGACTTGTTGTAATTGTTCCCCCTTCTTGCCTCCACTAATCTATTTTTAATTGCTTTTGTAACCTGTAAATGAGAATGGAGCAGGAAAAAAAAAAACTTCTGGAAGAGTTGGTGCTCTTAAGTAACTTGTGAGATTAATACAAGAAGCACGTATTAAATGCCTACCTACCACATAGGCTGTCAAAGATTTACAGTTTGGGGAATTTCACTGGAATAATCATCCAAGATTCCGCTTGTATAAGGGACTTCTGAACTGCAACTTATATACTATATACTGTCCTTCAGGACCTGCCTCTGGAAAAGCATCTTGAGCTCAAGAATTATGTCAGATTTGTAGACTACGAATTTGTTATAGAAAAAGTCCTCTCTTACCTGATTAGCTCCTGTAGAGCACTAGCTCTTACTCATGGTTCTGGGCAATTACGCAGCCCTGCAAGCTTCATGTTCCTTATTGTAGGAGAAGGAGGCATTGACTAACAACCCGTTCTAGATCTAGTGTTATTATGGGGATTAATAAAACAATGGATCTGTGACACTTGGCAGAGTGCTGGTGTCATTATTTTGTTAGCAGCCACCACCAAGGGGCATTATCTAGTACTTCACATTCAGACTGCTGGAGACCTGGATATACACACCCTTGGACTGTAAGCCACAAAACTGATTTTATGAAAACTGAGCAATGCATTTAAGAGCTGGACAGCTGCAAGTTGTAAACCTCAAGTCATGAACCAGTTTGCACACTAGTTCAAAGATAGGATTTGTAAATGAGTGCCATTGTTTTTCTTCCTTTATTTCACACGTATTAAAGTGTTTCAAATGGTAGTCATACTTAAGCCTACTACAGAAAGCCTTGGCTTTTCAGGGCTTGAAAATACAGGTAAAAAATTAATGTTACTTCTTTTCAAAGGATTTTATTTTTACTGTTCTTGTTTCTAAGTGTTATTTTCTCTAGATAGTAGATATTGGCCAGGGTAGGGAGAATACAATGAATCCAAGTCAGTGCATTGGCTATTTGCAGCTATCTTGATTTAAAGATTTGTAGACATTTGCAGTGAATATGAAATTGTAGGTCATTCATTCACTCAATGAACATTTCAGTCAGGAATTATGATTATTCGTAAGATCCCCCCCTACTTTCCATTAGTGAAGTTTGCCACTATAAAATATTGTTTGATTCTGAACTGTACTCTTTGCACGAACTAAATAAATTAATAGTCATTTTACTCAGACCTGATCCCAAAAGATCCAGACTTTGCAAAAGGGGAGTGCCAGGTATTGACAGAAAAGAAAGCGTATGGTGAAGTGGGGGAACTTAATTTCCAAATCTAATTTTTTCCCCTCTGTTAGACATCATGGTCTCTCCCTAGTGGGAGGTTGTGCTGTGTTGTGGCAAGTCACTTCAGTCATGTCTAGCTCTCTGCAACCCTATGGACTGTAGCCTGACAGGCTCCTCTGTCCATGGGATTCTCCAGGATACTAGAGTGGCCATTCCCTTCTCCAGGGGATCTTCTTGCCCCAGGGATCAAACCCAGGTCTCCTTATTGCATGTCAATTCTTACCATCTGAGCTACCAGGGAAGCCTAGTAGGGAGTTAAAATGAGCTTTGGAACTGGAACAGTGGGTTGCAGCTGCTAGACTATGAAAAAAGAGATTGAACCAATGACATCTTTGCACTCCTTCAAAGGAAACTGTATGTATTTTTTTCTCTCTTTCTCTGCTCATACATTTTTAAAAACTGAAGTATAAAAAAAAATGAAGTATAGTTAACTTACAATGTTATGTTAGTATCATGTATACAGCAAACTGATTCAGTTATGTGTATGTATGTGCATCGTGCGTGCTAAGTCACTTCAGTCGTGTTCAACTCTTTGTGACCCTGTGGACTATAGCCCGCCAGGCTCCTCTTTCTATGGGATTCTCCACGTGAGAATACTGGAGTGGGTTGCCATTTCCTCCTCCAGGGGATTGAACCCATGTCTCCTGGGGCTTCTGCATTGCAGGTGAATTCTTTACTTCTGAGCCACTGGGGAAGCCCATGTATGTGTGTGTGTATTCTTTTCCAGGTTATTTTCCAATAAAGGTTATTACGATATGCTGTGTATAGATCTCTGTGTTATGCTGTAGGTCCTTGTTCTTTGCCTGTTTTATATATAGTATTGTGTATATGTTAATCCCAAACTCCTCATTTATCTCTCCCCTTGCCTCCTGCATCCTCTTTGGTAACCATAAGTGTGTTTTCTATGTTTGTGAGCCTGTTTCGTTTTTATAAATAAATTCATTTGTATCCTTTTTTTAGATTCCACATATAAGTGATATTATATGATGGTTGTCTTTGTCTGATTTACTTGACTTAGCCTGAGCGACTTCACTTTCACTTTTCACTTTCATGCATTGGAGAAGGAAATGGCAACCCACTCCAGTGTTTTTGCCTGGAGAATCCCAGGGACGGGGGAGCCTGGTGGGCTGCGGTCTATGGGGTCACACAGAGTCGGACACGACTGAAGTGACTTAGCAGCAGCAGCAGCAGGTCTATCCATATTGCGGCAGACAGCATTGTTTCATTCTTTTTTATGGCTGAGTAGTATTCCATTGTATGTGTGTACCACGTCTTCTTTATCCATTCTTCTGTTGCTGGACATTTAGGTTTCTTTTATGTCTTGACTATTGTCATGTGCTGCTGTGAACATTGGGGCACATATATATTTTCAAATTAGTTTCCTCCTAGGAATGGGGTTGCAGGATCATATGATAGTTCTTTAGTTGCTTAAGGAACCCCTACTGTTTCCTTAGTGGCTGCACCAATTAACATTTCCAATAACAGTGTAGGAGGGTTCCCTTTTCTCCATACTCTCTTGAGAATTCATCATTTGTAGACTTTTTAACAGCCATTCTCACTGGTGTGAGGTGATATCTTATTATACTTTTGATTTGCATTTATCTAATAATTAGTGATACTGTTTGCTCATACATCCTTAGAATTAGAATATCTTAATCATCTCTGATCGCCTCATAATGCCCACTAGTGTGCTTGTCCTGTCAGCTGAGGCCCAGTGATGATTTGTCAAATAAATTGACTCATCTTTATAAAACATCAATTTCCTTGGTCAAGACTGCAAAATCCAAAGAGTGTTCATGTTTTTTGTCTTCTGATCCCTGTATCCCTCTGCTGAAATCTCCCCTTACCCTCTCTGGAATTTTGAAATTTCATTTACAATGTCCTATATTTGCTCTTAATTCTAATTTTAAAACAACAAAATCCCGTGATATCAATTAACTGCCATTCTTCAGATGATATATATTTTAATTTTTTAAAAATTTGAGATATTTTTGATTGGTTATAAAAGTAAAATAATATACTCTTAGATATCCTTCCATCTATCCATCTATCCATTCATCTATCCATTCATCTATTCATCCATGCAGGCAAAACATTTTCAGCACCACCTCCATACCGAGCATCATTCTTCATGTTGGGTGGGGGCACCAGTGAACAAGACAGACCAGCTTCCTGTCTCTTGGTGCTTACAGTTTCCTGGGGGATGTGCACAGGTTCTAAGTGCTGTGACATGGGAAAACCCTGGATGCTATGGAAACCATGGACACCCACCCCATTCAGGAATGCAGTGAATGGGGACATAGCCCTGAAGAAATGACATGTGACCTAAGATCTGAAGGTAGAGCAGGAATTATCCAAGTGAGGAGGAGGAGGATAAAGTACTAGACTGAGGAAAGTGTAGGTGCGAATGTTTAGATGTAAAAGTACTTGTCCCCTCTGAGAAGCTGAAAGTAATTGCCAAAGGTCAGAACAGAAGGATATGAATGAGGATGACCTTCCAATTCTCTTTAACAAATTAGTACAGCAGGAGAAAATTGTTACCATTAGTATAGTAGGTGTTGTTGCTTAGTTGCTAAGTCGTGTCACCAACTCTTTTTTGACCCCATGGACTATAGCCCACCAGGCTCCTCTGTCCATGGGATTCTCCAGGCAAGAACATTGGAGCAGGTTGCCATTTCCTTCTCCAGGGGATCTTCCCAACCCAAGTATCCAACCTGAGTCTCCTGCATTTGCAGGTGGATTCTTTACCACTGAGCCACCTGGGTAGCCCATAGTAGGTGTGCTGCTGCTGCTGCTAAGTTGCTTCAGTCGTGTCCGACTCTGTGTGACCCCATAGATGGCAGCCCACCAGGCTTCCCCGTCCCTGGGATTCTCCAGGCAAGAACACTGGAGTGGGTTGCCATTTCCTTCTCCAGTGCATGAAAGTGAAAAGTGAAAGTGAAGTCGCTCAGTCGTGTCTGACTCTAGTGACCCCATGGACTACAGCCTTCCTGGCTCCTCCATCCATGGGATTTTCTAGGCAAAAGTACTGGAGTGGAGTGCCATTGGGCAGTAATATTGGGATGCTTGTGCCCAGCCTAGTGCTCAGGACATGAAAGATACTTAGTAATCATTTTCTGACTGATTGGCTATGAGAATGACTATTCAGTACCATATAAAGAGCTTCACACTTTGATTTCTGCCTTTCAGTGTTTTTTCATCTAATTATGGGTCTAGAGGGAAAAAAAATTTAACAAAAAGGTTTTAAAAATCATGTAAGAAGTCAACAGAGTTTTGTTTTAATGGGTTTAAATGCCTGAGTGGGTGGATGGCCAAGTGGTGAGTGGAGGAGACATGCAGGGGTGGCAAGGGGCAGGTACTGGTGTGATGAACAGGGCTGTAATTGGGACCCAAAAGTTGCCACCTGCGGAGATTAAGTCAGCTTGGTCAGGGGCCCCTCTCCCTCAGGTAAGCTCTGGTGAGGAGATTGGGTGGTGATTTGATACAACTTGAAAGTGACCTTTATTCTCTGAGCCTGAAGTACCAACAGACAACCTTTTACTGGAATCTCTAGCCTGGAACCACAGTAATATTGCCACTATAAATCTCAGGCACATTGTTGGGCAGAGGTACAAAAATTTCTAAGTTAGAACCCTCCTAGGAACGCCAGAATGTATGATCATTATAGGCATGAATTTTCAAATTGATGTGATGACCAGTTTTAATGGGACCTTAGGGCTGGGAATATAGATTTTAAACCAGTGTGCCCTTGTTTTAAATAATGAGTTTGCCTGGTACCAGCAGTGTGGTTTTTGGCAACTGTCTTCATCTCTTACCAAAGCCTTAGTTACTCTATCTGAAAATGGGGATAATAACGCTTTCTTAAGAGTTATTTGGCTAAGTCAATGAAAAAATGAACATACCTTGAGTCTTGGGACCATGCCTATAACAAAATATATATTAAATAATAATATTGTTATCTGAAAATGGGCATAATAATACCTTATTGAGGGTTATTTGACTGAGTCAATGAAAAAATAAAAGATCATCCAGTGAATTTGGGATCATACCTGTGACAAAATATATACTAAATAAGAATATTGTTAAAAGATAATAATAATAAATTAGCCTAGTGTACGGAGCTAATCAGACCCTTCCACGAGTATATAACTACTTGAAGTCTTTGACTTTCCAAGTACCCATCATTCCAAAGTCGATAAATGTGTTTTTGTTCTCAGTTTAGCCTTTTATCAGGATTCCCAAAGTCACTGATTAGGCTGGCACTTAGGTGCCAACCTGCGAAAGCATTTGACTTTGTCAGTATTGGGAAAATATTTGTAAAATAGCACCGTCAATAAATAAATATACTGTAGACTTTGAGTCGCTTTTTTTTTTTTTTTTTTAAATTGCCCAGGGGATTAAAAAAAAAAAAAAATTCTGGACGCCCAGTGTTCCCTGGGTTTGGTTTAGATTTTGGAGAAAAAAAATCCCTGAACTGAGCAGAGAGATAAGCGCCTTGACTTGCAGTAGATTAAGAGACCTGCCTTGGTGAGAACAAACCAGTCCCGAGTGCCGCCACGTTTAGATTTAAGATTAACTGCAGCCGAACGGTGGAGCGGCTGTTTGTTTTATGAAACAATCGCTAATGACATTAAACAGACGGGGCCCCTTCCAACATGATTGTTCATTTGCGATAAACTCACACAGATTGAAAAAGAAGACTCAGAAGTGCTTCATTTTGAGGCTCTCAGGGTGTTCTATGGGAGGTGACAGCGAATGGAAGTGAGTGGAGCCCTCATTCTGAGCAGAGAGAGGGAAGGAGGGTGGGGGGAGGAGACCGCAGAGCATCAGTGTGGAATGGCTGGCTTTTATATTTATATTAAGGAATTAAGTAATCATCATTTCCTGACAAGTTTTCCAAGGAGATTTTCTGTCTTTCTTTTTTTAATGCTATTTGTTTGTTCATTTCTCCTACTCCCCCACATCCTGGCAGCCTGAAGCTGGCACTAAGCATTAGCTGTATTAAAAAGAGTGCTGTCTATGAGTTCAATTAGATGTTAGACATTTGCTTTTCGATCTTCTTGGAGCCCAATTTGATTGAGGTCCAGCCATTTAAAAGGAAGCGAGCAGAACTGTGCACAGATATCTGCTGCTCTGTAGTCTTAATTGCAAATTCAGACAAGGATTAGATAGGACTGTATCTCTTTCCACCAAAGGTATTTGTTAATACCTGTGATACGGAGGTGGTTAGATTCTGCACTTACCAATTCAGGCTTGCACTTTCAGATTTCTGTTGAACTTTGAATATTTTTGTGGAAAACAACACAATTTGCCCCAGCGTTAAGAGGATGTATGTGGATAACATCTCAAGCCTCACTTGCATTTCCATTATTTGGATCCAGCTAAAAATTGAAATAGTGTTTATTTAAAAAAAAAAATAGTCAAAGGCCACATTGCAGTATTAAGCTTTTGTTTTATCCACAAAGAAATATATTAATGAAAAGGGTTTTAAGTGCTTATTATAGAGATGGTTTGTTTTGAAACATGGGCTTTTTCACAGCAGTTTTTCACTTCATTGTGTATCATGAAAGACATTCTAAGTAGCGGTTGTCAGTCTCCCATCAGAAGTAAAGTACTGCTGGGGAATGGAGCCATTTAGGATGCCACTCAAGCAGGACTAATCTAGAGTAGATATCTTATAAATAACCAGTAACGAAAAAACAAATCATTCCTCTCCCCACCAGAGCAGAGAGAATTACTGCTTAGGAGAAGGAAATCTTTATAATAAAGATTTACAGTTTGAATTAGTGAATTGTCTGGAGCCATGCATGGCACAAAGTTGCAATGACAACCTTTAGATGGGAGTTCAGGAAGCTGGAGCAGTGCCTTTATGAGGAGTGGGGAGGGCCCTTGAATACCTGCCTCTCTCTGCTCTTAGGGAGGTAGAGGTGGATACCCCAGAAAGTCACCAGTTTGGAGATATAGGTTTATGATAGTATTTTACAACCTCTGCACTCAGACAGCTCTTCCTCTTGCTCCCTATGTATGTTTTCAGAATTAAAAAGAATGACTATTTTTTGGTGTAGGAAATTGCATACATTTAAAGTGATGATAGGGACCTCCCAGATTGTCCAGCGGTTAAGACTCCACACTTCCAATGCAGGGATCCCCAGGTTCAATCTGTGGTTGGGGACCTAAGATCCCACAGGCTGCACAGCAAGGCCAAACATTTTTAAATTTCAAAAAATACAGTGAGTAAACAATGAATATTCTTTTGTGACTTTTGTTATGTCCACTGTCATTATTTCACTCTTGAATTTCTAGAAATAAAGACTGGCTTCTGTTTATTGGTAGGTATTGGTAGATAACTTGCAGGTTTCCTACTTTTGGAAATCTGACCCATCTGCCCTCTCTTGCCTTACCTTCTGTTTTTTTTAATAATTTTATTTATTTACTTATTTTGGGTGTGCTGAGTTTTCATTGCTGCTTGTGGGCTTTCTCTAGTTGCAGTGAGTGGGGGCTACTTTTCAGTACTTTCCAGCTGTGGTGCGGTAGCTTCTCTTGTGATGGAGCATGGGTTCAGGGCATAAAGACTTCAGTAATTGTGGCATGAAGGCTTGGTCGTTTCAGGTCCCGGGCTCTAGAGCACAGGCTCAGTAGTTATGGCACACAGGCTTAATTGCTCTGCAGCATATGGGATCTTTCTGGATCAGAGATCCAGAGCCCATGTCTCCTGCCTTGGCCGGCGAATTCTTTACCACTAAGCCACCAGGGAAGCCCTTGCTTGCCCTCTTTTGAAGTACCACAAAGGAGCTATCTCTCAATTCCCAAGGAGAAAAAGAGGCTTTAACAAGACCTGAGAGCTTTCTCTGTCAAAGAGGGAGAACCTGATTTTCTTGATTCTTAAGTACGCATTCCTCTTGTTGAAGCTCCTGTTGTATCCAAGCTGTGGTGACATGCAGAGAGATGAGGGAGTTGTTCTGGTTCACGTCTTCTCTAGACCCTGCCTGCAGGTCATTCTCTGATTCCAAGACCAAGAAAGGGCTGTTTCCGGGGGTCTTTGCTGTGTCTCCTGTAACATACTACTCTGATAGCCTAGAATACAGAGAAAAAGAGAGAAGAACCTTAAATGACACGTCACTTTTTGGTAGTCATGCAATTCTGATGGCATTGGGGGATTGTAAAATGGATTGTATTGAATGCCAGAGATTTCCATCTTATGGCGTCTATTCCCACACATGACTATAAGTTAGAGCAGAGGCTCTCTGCATTGTTCAGGTGAGAAAATTAAAGGACACTGGCTGCCTTAAGGTCTGGCCCCAAGAAGCTAGAGTTATCTGGGGAAAATGAGATTCGGGGAGGCTTCTTACTCAAGGATCCCAAGCCCTTTGGGTTTCTGGAGCAAGTTAGTCTGCTTGGTTCCCTGTAACCCTCAGTGGCCCAGGCTCAAGAGGAAGCGTCTCTAGATTGCTACTCAGAGGAGCTCAGCATCCAGGGGGAAATTTAACTAGAATTCTTGAAGGGTTGTTGTTGTTCAGTCGCTAAGTTGTATCCAAATCTTTGTGACCCCAGGGACTGTAGCAAACCAGGCTTCCCTGTCCTTCCCCATCTCTTGGACTTTGCTCAGATTCATGGTCATAGAGTTGGTGATGCTCTTCAACCATCTCATCCTCTGCTGCCCCTTCTCATGCCCTCAATAGCTCCCAGCATCAGGATCTTTTGAAGTGAGTTGGGTCTTCACATCAGGTGGCCAAAGCATTGGGACTTCAGCTTCAACATCAGTCCTTCCAATGAATATTCAGGCTTGATTTCCTTTAGGATGGACTGGTTGGATCTCCTTGCTGTCCAAGGGATGCTCAAGAGTCTTCTCGTGCCACAGTTAGAAAGCATCAATTCTTCAGTGCTCAGCCTTCTTTATGGTCCAACTCTCCTTGAAGTTAGTGTATACAAATAACCCTTGGCATAGAAGTCCAAAAGCTTTTTAATACATGACATGATTTTTTTTTAGCTGTACCCCCAAACATTTTAACATGGTATTTATTACTATTCAGGTCAAAGTTCTGTTTTTCTCTAAATTTTGGGGGCAGTATAGTTGATTTACAATGTTGTGTTAGTTTCAGGTGTACAGCAAAATAATCAGTTATCCCTGTATATATAATCCCCTCTTTCTTAGATTCTTTTTCCATTTAGGTCATTACAGAGTATTGAATAGAGTTCCCTGTGCTATACAGTCAGAGAAGGCAATGGCACCCCACTCCAGTACTCCTGCCTGGAAAATCCCATGGATGGAGGAGCCTGGAAGGCTGCAGTCCAAGGGGTCGCTGAGGGTCGGACACGACTAAGCGACTTCACTTTCACTTTTCACTTTCATGCATTGGAGAAGGAAATGGCAACCCACTCCAGTGTTCTTGCCTGGAGAATCCCAGGGACGGGGGAACCTGGTCGGCTGCCGTCTATGGGATCGCACAGAGTCGGACACGAGTGAAGCGACTTAGGAGCAGCAGTGCTATACAGTAGTCTTATTAGCTATTTATTATACATAGTAGTATTAAATGTGATAGCCATAAGTTTGTTTTCTCTATCTGTGACTCTGTTTTGTAAATGAGTTCATTTGTACTATTTTTTTTAGATTCCACATATAAGCAATGTCATATATTTGTTTTTCACATGGTGTTTTGCAAAGTCAATCCTTAAGGTGAATTACACACTGCTTCTTGCTCTCTTAACCCATTGATCACTTTACACTAAAGAGAGAAGAGTTAGCTCTGTAAACACCTACCGAAGGTGTGCTCTGATAGTCTCAGAGGACCTACTGACTTGGAGACTGGGTGTGGGAGGATTGACCGCAGAGGCTGAGTTCAAGGTCATTCTTCCATGATATGTGGGTATCATGTGAGGCAAATATAAGTAAATTGATTAAAAATGAATTTGATTTTCACAGCAGTAGTGTAATATACTATCATTTATCATTGTTGTTTAGTCACTAAGTCCTGTCTGACTCTTTGTGACCCCATGAACTGTAGCCCACCAGGCTTCTCTGTCCATGGGATTTCCCAAGCAGGAATACTGGAGTGGGTTGCCATTTCATCCTCCAGTGGATCTTCCCAACCCTGAGACTGAACATCTCCTGCATTGCTGGTGGATTCTTTAACATTGAGCCATCTGGGAAGCCTGTTCTATATAATAAACAAATAAATAAATTGGATTGGCCAGAAAGTTCATTCAGATTTTTCAGTATAATGTTACTATATGTATAGAACCAAAAATTCAAGAGAAAAAATACTGTATAAAAGATGCCTGATGCAGTGACTTTGATGGTTTATTTAGTCATTTATTTAACCAAATGCTCTCTTTTCCTAACACAAGATGTAGTACCTCATTTTGGGGGGACTCTAAGATCTAGCGTTCTGATCTAGTAGAATCAAGAAAAATCATGACTTGAAATTCCCAAATTAATTTCTCCTTTGAAGACAGTCATGGAATTTCCTACTACTCTGAGTGAGATCTTAATGTAAAACCATCATTTAAGAAGTTACAAAATATCAAAAATTCACCAGTTCACTGCTTTCAAAAAAGTAAAGTTTACTTTTAAAATATGCTACCTCATTAAAAAATAGTAGGAAATATAAAGACATGAATGGCTTTGGAACACATAAAAATATCCTCATCTCTTTTCCTTTTTTGTTCTTAAATGTGTGCATGGAGTACCAGAAATATACAAACGAAAAAAGATATACTGTCTGTCTTCCATATTCTCTCATAATCTGCCTCTTTTAAGGAGGCCTTGTTACATGTTGGCAAATTTGATGTCCCTGTCATCATCTTGAAATATTTGTTGAATGAATGGATGGATGCATTCCCCATCTGTATAGTCAGTTCTCAATTATCCATTATAATAGAGTCGAAATAGGAAAGGAACATTGGAGAGTGAAACCCACAAATCATAGAGAAAGTTCCTGTGAGCCATTACTTTCAAAGTTCCCCACCAAATCTTTTACCCAACTTGATTAAAATGTGGAAAAAATGGCTGCATGTGAGTTCTTTCTCTTTTGGGTCTTTCTCTTTTGAGTTCTTTCTCTTTCTGGGTCTGCTGCCTTAGATACTAAGAAATAAAATTCTAAGTTAGGGACTCAAACAAGTATCCAGACACAATCCAGAGGCTGAAAGATCATCTCTGAATAATCAGAGTAATAGATTAGGCCTTGTCCAGTGTCCCTACATAGAGTTCAGGGGAGGATTTGTTAAGAGTTGTTGGTAAACTTGAACTCAGGGACCAGAAGGAAGGATGCCCCCAAGAGGATCTTGAACAAGAAAAGTTGACTGTCCCCTTTGCAAGGGGATAGAGAAGGGAAAACACAATTTCAGTGATCCAGGGAGTACTTCTGGATGCTGGCCTCTAGGGTACCATGAGAGATATTTCTGTGCATCTCTCAAAAAAGTAAATCCCAAGATAGGAGTCTGTGTATGAATGTGGATGTGTGCCCCAGAGGGAAGGCTTGAGATTCCCTAGAGGCCTCTTGACCCCTTGGAGAAATGACTCTGTTGTGTCAAGGTCACATTCATTCTTGGTCTTGGGTTTCAGACAATTTGGGAGGAAGGATATTTTTTTCCTTCTCTTTTAAAATGTCTGGCTGTTTCCCATTAAGTTACTTTTGAAAGCTCTTATGGTTTGGGAAGGAAAAAGTGGCAGTAAAATCAGCATGGTTTCTGACTCAAGGCCTGCGAGGAACAGTGGTAGGGTAACCAAATGCCACGTGGAGTGGAGGACACGGAGAAGAGTCGCAGCTGAGTGGGTGCGGGCCCCGGAAACCCAGCTTCATGTTGCGTTGCAAGATCACTGGTGACTGAGTTTATTCCTGCTCTCAAGAAAATGGAGACAGTGCCTGCACAGCTGGCTGCCTTTCCTGCCACTCCCCACCCTCATCCCCACTCTCCGGCGATATCAGAAACCCGGGTTTCTTACATACTGGCCTGAGTCATAATGCATAATCTTTAATATCTCCAAATAGTCTTTGCTTTTTAACTAGGAATTTTTGTATGCTTTAAGTTTATTTAGGCTATACCTCTAGACTTTGTTAAAGGGTTACAGTATATGAATATATTTAATGTATTTGCACAACTATTATAACATATGTAGAAAGCCCAACGTACATCTGAGATTAATTTTTTTTAACAGAACTTAGACTTAAGATAAAAAGAAACCTGTAAACAGTAGTATTAGTTTGTTGAACTCCTTTCGTGATATTCTCTTTTTTATTTTTTCAAAGGTAGGCAATGATAATAGTTAATATGGAATTTTAAAATATCCTTTGATGAATTTCTTTGGCCATATCTCATAAATACCAATCTCCTCTGATCATGAGAAAAGTCTGATACTATACACCAGGCAAACATCTGAGTGTTAATTGAAAGCATCCAATTGAATTGATGTGTTTAATCGCTCAGTCGTATCTGAATCTTTTTGACCTTGTGGGCTGTAGCCCACTATGCTACTCTGTCCATGGGATTTTTCAGGCACGAAACTGGAGTGGGTTGCCATTTCCTCCTGCAAGGGATCTTTCTGACCCAGGGATCAAATCCACATCTCCTGTGTCTCCAGCACTGGAGGTGACATTCTTTACTTCCTGAGCCATCAGGGAAGCTCATTGAATTGATAGCTGTTTGCAAAGAAGGAAGCATATCTATGCTTCCCTGGTGGCTCAGTGGTAAAGAACTGCCCACCTGCCAATGCAGGAGATGCTGGTTCAATACCTGGGTCAGAAAGATCTCCTGGAGAAGGGAATGGCAACCCACTCCAGTATTCTTGCCTGGAGAATTCCATGGATAGAGGAGCCTGATGGACTGCAGTCCATGGGGTACAAAGAGTCAGACACGACTGAGTGACTAACACACACACGTATACATATAACTGATTCACTTTGCTATAAGCAGAAACAAACACAACATTGTAAAGCAACTATACTCCAATAAAAATTTAAAAAACTAACAAACCACAGTTGAGTGAAAAGATCACAAAAGATTGTCATTGGAAAATTTTATTCTAAGCATCATAACAATTGCATTTGTAATTCTCCCAGCAATCCAGTGAAATTAGTACTGTTATAAACTCATTTTATAGAGGGAGAAACTGAAGTGCAGAAATCTTAAATCACTGGCCCAAGGCCAGACAGTGAATAAGAGGCATCAGTGGCCTCAGAAACGGGTTCAGAATCCATGTTCTTGAGCATGATGCTACATTGCTTCTAAAGTAGTCTAATACACAGAAGCTATAGATAAATGGAGAGATGTGAAAGCCTGAATTAGTAATCCCCATCATACCGAATCCACGCAGGGCCAAATCATTCTTTGGCTTGGCTGGTTATAGTTTGAATGCCCAGTGGTTCTTTCTAAAGAGAATTGGACCTCTGGCAGTGTATTCTGAACTGCTTGCCAGAGGTAAAGAGAGGTGTGTTTCTCCTGTTTGCTTCAGGAAAGAAGCATATATAAAAGTAAAGAATTAGTTCCTGTCTGGCATTTTATCAACTTCACTAAAAACTTTTATTTTTTTCCCCTAGAGGCAGCTGCGATGAATTGTTGCAAAGTGTCTACCTGTTTAATAAGAAATCTATTCTCTCCTGTCACATGCGCCTGTAACTTGCATTGATAGAACCTTTCAGAAAATGGAAATGAAATAGACGTGAAATTTCTTATATGGAGAGAAAGCAGGGGGAAAAAAAGAGAACTTACTCTCTTCCTGTTGAACCAAAGAGCAAACCCTGCTTTTTTTTTTTTCCTTTGGACTTGATTTGTAAAGGCTACTTAAGATAAAACACTGATCTCGCTTTTCTCAGTTTTCTCATCGGTTCAGTGGGAATCATAGCCTTTCCAAGTGCCTGGATTTTCTAGGGTTAGAAAGCCAAGTGAGTGTGGAATGAAAATACATTTCTTTTTTTTCATTGTGACTGAGGGCTCCTTGAAGTAACCAAGCCACAGAGCAAAGATTATGGCCTTTCTCATGTAGAGAGTGGACGACCAGATGGCAGAGCCCATTCTACATAATGACTCTCACTCTGGTGGTTTGTAATTTATGAAGCCGCCTTCTAATCAGAGGGGCTGTTGGCTGCCACAGAGCATAGAAACTGCTTCTTCCAAAAAGAAAAAAAAAAAAATCATTAACCCAATTGTCTTCTTCTTCATATGATAAATAGTCTAAAACACAAGATAGACAAAGACCTTCTGATTTTATTTCATCAACTTTGAGGAAAAAGGATACGGACTAGTGTGACTATCTGGGGAGAATTTCCGCCCTGACTTTCTAAAAGGAGAGGCAGCAACCCTTTTAGCCACACTTGTAACTTGTGTCTCCCAGGTCTTGATGCCTCACTAGGGAAGGACAAGCGAGGTAAAGATAAAAGTTGGTTGAAAGAAACAGGAGAGAAACAATAAGAAGGGTTTGCACAGCCGAACTGAGGCAAAATACCCCCATCAAATGTTAGTAGCTCTCGTTTTCATTGTAAATGATAAACATCAAAAAGAAGTTGGGGGAAAAAATGGTATATACAATCTTATTTACCAAGAAGAAATAGACACACAGACTTAGAGAACAAACATATGGATACCAAAGGGGAAGGGGCAGTAGGATGAATTAGGAGATTGGGATTGACATATATACACTATTGATAATATGTATAAAATAGATAACTAATGAGAACTGACTGTATAGGACAGGGAACTCTACTAAGTGCTCTATGGTGACCTAAATGGGAAGGGAATTCCCCCAAAAGGGAGGATATACATATACATATAGCCAATTCACTTTGCTGTACAGCAGAAACTACAACAACATTGTAAAGCAACTGTGTGTGTGTGTGTGCGCACGCGCTCAGTTGTTCAGTTGTGTCCGACTCTTTGTGACCCTATGGACTGTAACCCACCAGGCTCCTCTGTCCATGGGATTCTACTCCCATGAAAATTTTAAAAATACATTGGAGAAATTTTTCTCATGTCCATAACCAAAGCTTTAAAAAAAAATCAGATGTACCGTGAATATGGTGATAATTCTGCCACCTTGGCTCAAAATCTCCGTGACTTTGCCCCTTCCCCTCTCTTCATAGAGCCAAAATGCCTATTGTTCACAATTCCAGCTCTTTTTCTAATACGACAAGGGCCTCACTAATGTAGATCTAGTTGAAGTCAGAGTTTCCAAAGAACTTTATTTGATTTAGAGACATACCCTGCCCCATTTTCTCTTAAGCGTGTAAGGAGACTAAGAATAACCCATCCACTACTTGCGTTGGGTACATTTTCAATCTGGCATGCCAAAATTCCCAACTCCAGGGTGAGAAATAAATCTGTTTCTTTGAATAGCAATGAGAAAGATGGGTAAGCATTTTAAAAGGGTAGATGATGAGAGCGAGTAGTGGTGCTAAATGGAGTTTTATGTTCTTATGAACCATTCAGTGTAAAATGATAGAGTGTTTTCTGATTAGGTGATTTGAGATTTTATGGGGAGAAAATGGTTAAACACAGAGCACTCTCCGAAGGTATTTTATACGAATGCTTTTCCTCTTTACTGAAAGCACATCAGGGAAATGGATGATGCATCTCATTTGATTCAAGTGAAACAGTTTAAATTGTTATGGCTCTGAGCTTTTTTAAAAAAAGTAAATAGCTCTCTTTGGTAAAGAACTGTATCTCCAATACAGTGTTCTTCTGCAGGGGGGGTGGGGGTGGGGGGAGTCTGGTGTCTATCAGTTTATCAATATGTGACCTTCAATAGCTATTCTGTCACCAAACAGTAGGCTTTTGGGACATAGACTCAAGGGTCATAGCTTCTAGAAGCCTTCATTTTCCCCCTTTAAGTCGAGATGCCAGCAGTAGTATCTTTTCTGAATGAATTGCATTAAGATGGGGTTAGGAGAATAACAGTAAGGTAAGAAGAAATGCTTTGAGAACAGCTATTGATAATCAGAAAAGCCAAGATATATTAAAAAAAAAAAAAGATCACAAGCTATTACTGAATAACGGCTTTTTAAAGCAGTGGTTTGAAAAGGAGAACGCAGAATATAGACTAATAGAGGAAGAATAAAGGCAGCTTTCTTGGGAGAGAGAGAACGTCTAAGCAGAGGGAGTGTGGTTCCAGAGGAGAGGTAGGCAAGCTGGAAGGCAAGCCGCGGGCAGAGGTGCAGTTTTGTTCTTGCGGAGGCGCTGCCTCTGCCAGACCAGAAGCATCAGCGCCCTCTATTGTCCACGAGAGAATTGCAGAATCGCGGGCGAACGGGCCAGGCTTTTTTTTTTTCCTTGTAAACCGGCTTCTCTGCAACCCGTGGTTGATGATAATCCGTCGTGTTAGGAAGGTAAGAAGGGAAGGAGGAAGAGGGAGGAAGGAAGGAAAGAAAAGGGGGAAAAAAAGATTGATTTGTGTTCACCTTTGTATTATGTGAGCACTCCGCTATTTTCCAATGTTTAAAACGTGAGCTGTGTTAAATGTTTCTGTCCTAGCTCTTTAACGTAGAAAGTCCTCCTCAGCGGAAAGATGCAACTTAAATTAGGCAATGAGGAAGACAGGTTAGCAATAGAAAAAGTTTTTGTTAACTTCATTCTACTTTTTGTTTGCTTGTTTGTTTTGGTGCACTTCAATTTATACCTCCGCATTTTTTTTTTTTAACTTTTGATTTGATACTGGGGTATAGCTGATTAACAATGTTGGGTTAGCTTCAGGTGTACCACAAAGCGATTCAGTTATACATATACCTGTATCTGTTCTTTCTCAAATCCTTTTGCCACTTAGCTTGTTACATTACATTGAGCAGAGTTCCCTGTGCTATACAGTAGGTCCTTGGTGGTTATCTGTTTTAAACATAGCAGTGTGTACATGTCCATCCCCAACTACACTTCAGCATCTAACTGACTTTGATAGAAAATATGTTATCTCATGTTCTCCTTTGTGCAACTTCTATTTTTCCGTAATGATTTTTACCTGGTGTTGACATGGAAAATACAGACATTGGAAACTTTTTTGGAACTCAAATAACATTCAAATTAACGTTGCTTAGCTATGTGTTTTACTAAATTAAAGATTACGGCAAGAATGACAACTTCATCCAAGTGGATCATTTGGAATTACATGAAGCAGCTGCTGTTAAACAGCTGACAGCAATGGAGAGCGTCATGATCCCCCAGCAAGGTCTCTAGCAGGGCGCTCCCTGCTCCGAGTTCTGAAGAACACATCCCGCTCCTTTAGACCTACCTGAAGCGTCCTCCCCATCATGCTTGTTGCCAAACACTGGGCTTTCTAATCACTTTGTGTTTAGCCAGAGAGCCAGGAAGTCCAAATCCAGCCAGACAAATGCAGAACGGCTTAGGAGAAGCAGCTTTAACAGGTGCCGTTGGTGTGGGTCTTATGGAATCTGAGAAACTCGACAAACAATGGGGGGCATTGGGTGGCACCATCTCTTTGCCCCAGGGCTGAGGGTTGGCATCAGTTGCTGAATAGTAGTTAGCTCCAGAGGGCAGTTGATTGATCCTTAAGTGACGGCATCACAGCGCAAAGCATATTTAGACACCTTAGCTGTGCAAGGCCCCTGCAGACAGACTGTGGTTGAAGGGCTGTTGCCTGCTCCTCTGTTCTGTAGAGTGCTGGGAACAGGAAAGCCTGGAGTAAAGAGTGTGGACCTGTTCAGAATACAAAAGGCTGGATGGCACATTTGATTTAAGCAGAGCCTTCCTATTTTGAAAATAGGCAACTGAAGATTGTCACCACATAAGCATAGACAAATGGGATGTGTCCAGGTCTGTCCTTGTGTCCGAGAATGTGGGGTGCACCCTAGCAGGCGATGCTCGTATGTTACATCTCCTGATTATTTCTAGTTTGCAAGTCACACTTTGTCCTCTCGTGGCCTTGCTCTTCTTGTCAAACGAGATCACCCCTCCCCATAATAACAACATTTGATTAAACTGAGTTTGAAAAAGCTGGCTGATCCTGCAGAATCCTCCCAAATCCTATCTCTTTATCAATCCAGGGACAACCTCTGTTCCCCCTAAAGAAGAGGAAGTTGTGAATTTGCCAAAACTTCATGAACTTACCTGTGTACCCTAAGCATGCACGACAGAAAAACTTAGAGGGGCCTGTGTGTTTTGATAGAGCACAATGTGGAAGTAATTTGAAATATCCACATTAAGGTGGAAAACAGCCTATATAAATTGTTCTATTAATATTCAGACTCTTGGTTTGGTACTGATAGTAAAAAAATAAAAGAGCTAGAGAAGCAAGACCACATTTTAAATTACTTGAAATTACTAGGAAAGTGTTTGCTTCTGCAGCTGGAAAAACATTTGACTGTTTTCTGTGTTTTCCATATTCTGCTAATTCTGAATAAAAGTAAAAATAAAAAATAAAGCCAGTCAACTTAGAGTACTTTGGCATTTTGGTATCACAGAATGGCCATTTCTTTCCTGTCCAGGTAATGTGGATTAAAAAGCATGATACTAGTAACCTGTTTGGAGCAGGCCTTGATCAAGGATACACATTTACAGGGAAATTGAGGGTCCATTATGTATGATAAATTTCAGCTTTACCTTCTGCCTCAAAAAAGCCTCTTCATTTCTAAACTATAGTTATAAATCAATAATTAACCCCAATATAGTCCTCTTCAAATTCACAAATTTAAGTTTTTCTTATTTTTAAGTCATCACTCTGTCTCAGTAGTATTTATTATTCAAAGTGTGGGTTACCAACATCATAGATAACAATCTTTATCCAATCCCCTTTCTAGTTCAGCTGCAGGAAATTGAAGCAAAATGGGGTTGATGGATTAGGCAACATTGTACACAAAATAAGGGTAAATGTTTACTGGACTCTTCTCCTTAATTGTGTTTTTTGGCCCCCTGAACACTTGTTTTCCTTGAATTTTAACAAATATACTTTCAAAGACTAATAATATCAGGGGTGGGGCAGGCTTGAATAGACTCTTTGCCTCAAGTGATCCATTTCAGTAAACAGAGGCTTAAAAAGATTGACTAATTTGCCCAAAGTCACCCAAATTGCTCACAGTAGAACCAGAATCAAAAAGAGGCTACTCATATTTGAGTATTAAGCGTCTATAAAATGTTTGACAAAATCATAATATCTAGTTTAGAAAAAAGTGCAATGGTTGCACCCAAAGGTCCAGTTCCTCTGCATTCCTGTATCAGGCATATCTGGGGAAATCAAAGAGAAACTGCGCTGCTGGGGGTGGGGTGGGAGGCGGGAGGGAAAAGGGAGTGGGCCTTGCAAGACACCCATGTGATGATATAAAGCACCCTGCAGAGGAACGACCCTACGACGATCTCTTGAGGAACCAGCACTGTGACAGAGGTATACTTCACTGCTGTAATTTTATTTTATCACATAGTCTTGAGAGTTGGGTAGAAGCGTGAAGGGGCTGCTGAGACAGTTGGGGGAACTCTGATGGGATTGGGGTCATTATCTTGGAGTTCGTCTCTGCCGCTTACGGGTTGCTATGTTCCAAGACAATGTAAATAACCTCTCAGAATGTTCATTGCTGAATCTAGAAAACTAACATTGTGGATCTCACAGATAGGTAAGAGGACTAAATGAGATTATGTGTGAACTAGGATTTGGGAAGCTTCAAAGTGATATGTTTGTGCTAGAAATGAATGAAATGAGGTTGCAGGACTATAAAATATATCAATTCCCTGAAACTTGTTTTATGGGTTCTTAGATTAGGTTTCCTTTGCAAAGTCATACTGATAATTATTACTAATAATCTAAAGCCTTCTGACTAGGGTGAAAAACGAATTTGAAGTTAAATTAGGCTGTTGAAGTAAAATATTCAGAATTTTATATACACAGGTATGACATGAAGCAAGGCAGAATGGTGTTTGTGTGCGCCTATTTTGTTTTTTTGATAAGTATACAATTTTTGGAATTAGGTCGGTGTTTGTCTGCTGATTAGCATTTGATGGCTCTCAAAGATCTCCAAAGTAGTGGGTAAAGACTGCGTGTTTTTATTTCATCAAAAGTGTACTGCACACCTCTTCACACAGGCCGGTTGTCAGCTATAGAAGATAAATAAGCGGTGTAATGTTCCAAGTGATACTTCTACAATTAATAAATCTATCAAATTTGATCCAATTCTTGCTCTACTATCAGACAAAAGAGGACACAATGAAAGTTAAGAACTTTAAGCAAGGAATTATTTTAAAAGTTGGCTTTGATATTCTGCAATTTGCATTTGCACAAATACCAAACTCTTTGGGATAGAATGAGCTTCCTCTGTGGCTCAGACAGTAAAGAATCTACCTGCAATGCAGGGGACCTAGATTTTCCAATGGGAAAACCCCCTGGAGGAGAAATGGCAAGCCAGTCCAGTATTCTTGCCTGGGAAATCCCACGGACAGAGGAGCTTGGAGAGCTACAGTCCGTGGGGTCACAAAGAGTCCGACCCAACTGTGCGACTAACACTTTCACTTTTGAGACAGAAAATACTGTGTCCGTGACATTAGTCTTTTTGCCAGTTAGAATATTTTGCCTGTCAGGGTCAATGTTTTATCAGGTTGGTATTATTTTCTTTTATTCAGCCTAATCTGGGCCTACCTTATTTTCCTTTCCCACTCAGGAGAAGTATGTTTTGTAGCAGGAAGAGTTACAGTTTCTGGCAGTAGAGGTCCTGGGGTCATACTCCAGTTCTGTCACTCACTGAGTGGGTTTTCTTGGCTAAGTGAATGCCTGAGCTTCATCACCGCCTTTTCATTTCGTCAAAATGGAATCATCATAAAAATCTACATATATATGAAATATTACATGCATGTAGATGTTATGGAAAAACCTGAACAAACTTTTTGGCCAACCCAATGTTATTAAAAAATCACACAATAAAGAAAGCTGTTGTTATTTTGATCTCATTGAACATTTTTGAGGGTGACCAAAATATATATGGAGAGATTGCAGCAGTGTTTGACACACAGTAGGTGCTGGACACATGTTTTCCATTTTTCTCTAATACAAACTCCATGTTAAAACCTGTATCAAACTCTGTGTATTTCTTTTTTTTCCCCCCTTTGGCTCTGCGGGGTCTTCCTTGCTTTGCAGGCTTTTCTCCAGTGGCAGTAAGCAGGGCTGCTCTGCAGTTGCTTCTCATTGTGGTGGCTTTTGTTGTGACTCCGGGCCTCTAGAGCACAGGCTGAATACTTGTGGTGCACAGGCTTAGTTGCTACAAGGCACGTGGCATCTTCGCCGATCAGGGATGGAACCCGTGTCTCCTGCATTGGCAGGTGAATTCTTTACCACTGAGCCACCAGGGAAGCCCCAAATCCTGTATTAGATAGTAATGTGCGTGCTGTGCTAAGTCACTTCAGTCGTGTCCGACTCTTTGCAACCCTTTGGATTGTAGCCCGCCAGGCTCCTCTGTCCATGGGACTCTCCAGGCCAGAATACTGGAGGGGGTTGCCATGCCCTCCTCGGGGGGGATCTTCCTGACCCAGGGATCAAAGCCCAGGTTCTAGTGTCTCTTGCATTGGCAGGCGGGTTCTTTACCGCTAGCGCCACCTAGGAAGCCCTATTAGATAGAAAGGCTACCCACTCCAGTATTCTGGCCTGGAGAATTCCATGGACTGTATAGTCCATGAGGTCGCAAAGAGTCATACACGACTGAGCAACTTTCACTCACTCACACCATCTTCTATTTGTTTACTTCTTTATAATTTTACAGAATGAGTTTAATACACTTCCTAGGTGGCGCTGTGGTAAAGACTCTGCCTGCCAGTGCAGGAGGCACCGGAGAGGAGGGTCCCATCCCTGGGTGGGGAAGATCCCCTGGAGAAGGAAATGGCAACCCACTCTAGTACTCTTGCCTGGGAAATCCCATGGGCGGAGGAGCCTGGTGGGCTACAGTTCATAGGGTCGCAAAGAGTTGGACAGGACTGAGCACGCATGCACAACACACAACTGTCCTACTGGGAAGATGGAAATAGAAATCGCCATAATACAATTAAGAAATAACAGGCACCCTTTGTTGGATATGTCCTTCAGAGATAAGGAAACTAGTGAGAGATTAAGTAACTTTCCCAGAGACAAACCCTTAGCAAGGAACAGAGCTGACTCGGAAACTTAGCAACCTCTGAACCAGTGGGCTGGGCAGCCTGAAGGGCTACTTACAGTGAGATCCTTGAAGAGGGAAGGTTGGGGGAAACCCAGCTTTCAGCTCAAGAGGGCGAGCAATCCTTGGGTGTAGCACAGTTTCTGAAACAGAGCAGGTATTGGATCAGTTATTTCTTGAAGAAATGAAAGAAGGGAAAGCAAAATTCAGGAAAATGATGAGACAATTTAGGGAGAAGTATCTTTAGTAGACACACCTCTAAATGATATTTGGTTATAAAAGGAAACTTCAGGCCCTGTGCTGAATCCTCTGATGGCTCAGCCAGCGATTTCTCGAGGAACTTTAGATTCTCTGTTTGACCCGAGCTAAGTAGGCTGCAAACTTTGGTAAATAGAGCAGAAACATAAATGTTTGCTACTATGGAACCCCAATTACAACCTGGTCAAAAAGCGACAGAAAAGTATACTTGCCTGATCTCGGCTGGAGAGTAAAACAAATGGGGACCAGAGAAAACCTAGTCAAGTGACATCATGAAGGCTGATGCCACTCCAGTGGCAGGAGGCCAGCAGTATTGCTAGAAGAACAGATGGAAGATGGGACACATTTGTAGCCAAAAAGAGACTATTCATAGGTAACACAGCATGCATTGCCAGGAATGAAGATGGTGAGATGTGGGAATAACCTCTATAAGTCCTGTATGTGTGCATTTCTTAAAGTCGGTTGTTGTATTTTTTTTTAATTGTTGCACGTGTTTTTTAAAGTCTTTTGACTAATAAAATTTGTTGATTCCTGGCATTCTTGGACCTTTGTTTTCAGAACTGTGTTGAGAAGGGTAGGTGAGTGTGTGCATCCCCAAGTGTTCAGGACTACACTCAAATGAGATCAAAGATTTGATTAAAACGTCCAATGAGTTACTTTATGAATATTGCACGGTGGATGTTTACTTTCCAAGGAAGGGATGTGGGCTTGCATTTCTCTGGTGTGTAAATATTTTGTTTAACGCTGGGTGCAGTGGTAACAACAATGTGACAAATGCTTGCCAAATATAGTATAAGTAAATTGATTTGACACCCTCAAGTTTGGTATTCTTTATTTTGTTGCCATTTGTTCAGAGACAAAGTAAAAGAGACTCTAGCAGACAATGTATTTCTTACTCCCTCATGGCTCCTTGTCCACCCAAGATTGATCTCTTTGGCTTTGTTCCTTTAAAGCACTTAACCCTTTCGAGCCTTCCTATCAGCACGTTAGCTAGAAGGAAGGATGCAGCAAATAAATGAATAGAGCCACATTCCATGTGGTACCATCTTCAGAGCCAGTGCCATTAAATGAAGGGCTGGTACCTAATTGTAGTAAATAGAACAGTTAATAGCCCAGGTTGAGTCCTATGAGCAGGGTTGGAATTGTTTCTGCCTCAGCTCATACAGAAGTTGCAGAAAGTTATGAAGCCTCAGTTTTCTGATCAGTAAAACTGACATATTATAAAGATTGTTATGAGGTTCAGATGAGCTGAATTATGAATTATGTCAGCTGAGCACAGTCCTAGCATATCTTAAATGTGTGATGCTTAGCAACACTGGTGATGGTGACGATGCTGGTACTCACGGTGGTGACTGTAACAATGGTGATGATAAGCAAGATGGTGAGGATGGTTAGAGTACTCTGTGGCAATCAGCTTACGAACTTAAAAGGAATCATGCGAAGATCTGTTTCTAGTTTGTGTTTCTGGGTCTAAGACGTCTCCAAATTACCTCCTAGTTTTGAGAAACCTTAAATCCGCTAACTTAAATTACTAAATTACTCTGAAGACCAATAGCTTTATATTTTTAATATGAGAGATATACAGAATTCTATGCCATAGCCCCCCAAAATGGTTTTATTCCTTCTGAGAAATTTATTCGAGTGTTCTCTTCATAACACCAAGAGTCACTTTGCAGATGGCGTTTTCATTTCAGCCACCTTGGCCACCTCTTCTACCACTAACAGCAGATGCATAGATTGTGCTGTGTTGTAACTTTTGTTCTCCGCTTGACAACTTTTCTGATACATGACAAAATTTGGCAAAGATGAACTTTCATCGTAAGCTACTGGTACAAAGTCTTGTCTTGGTGGGGTTTTGAAGCACACCTTTTACCCAAAGCCTTGCAGTTCAGCAGGCTCATTCTCTTGGTCTCTAATGACTCTCACGGTAAGATTATGACTTAGACAAATACTCAGCAAAAATATTGGAGGCTCCATACCTTGCTGGGGTTAAGAATTTAATCCTTAACAACTGGAACAAGGTTTGACAGGCACTGCTCTTCTTTGTCAGTGCTATAGGTTGCATTCATCAGGAAAAGTAGAGCCTTCTTCTTCTTTTTTTTTTTGAGGTAAATTCTCCCCAAACTAAAATTTTGAAGTTTTTTTTGATGTCTGGGAGAGTCCGACACCAGAGGGCGATGTGAACACAAGATTTTAACTAGTTTTTAAATACAGTATATTTTTGGTATGTAAACATAATAAGTATACTTTGTGTTCCTAACTGTTAATGTTTCTTCTTAAGAATTTTTTTCTAGCTGCTGAAATTTTATTCACTTCGTCCATTTCCCCACATTCGCATTTTTCAAAGAACTGAAAGACTGTGAAATCATTCATTCATTTACCTGATATTTATTGAGTACCTACTATATGCAAGATACCATATTAAAGGTTTGGAGGGAGTTAGTGCATGAATGGGTAAAGACTCATTAACGAAATGTGTGCTGCTCAACTTCTGCATGCAAGATACTCTGGTGGGTACTATTGGGATTATTAAGATGAGCCAGGCAACTCCTGCCCTCAGGGGACTTCCAGTCTACTGAAGAACTATGACTCTGTGCTTCTCTTGTGTCTTTGAAGATTGTTTTGCTTATCATGAGTCCTTCCTTCTCCAACTGTCTTTTAAGACTTAGCTCAGAAAACCTGCTACCTTCTCTCCCCTCTCCCAAGCAGAATGGTTCCTGTCCTTTCCTAAGACTCTAACCTACTTTATAAAGATATAAAGACATAGAATGTCTTTGAAGAGCATTATATGGGGGCGGGGTGGACAAAGCCCCTGGAAAGAGGAAAGCTTATTCAGTACTTCGGGTTAAGCTGAGATGACTGTCCCTAGGTTTCTAGAAGCAGAATTGTGAGAAATATGCAAGAAAAGAGGATTTAGGTCAGATTGTTTACAGACTTGAATTTCAGGTTACAGAAATCTAGATTTTGTTCTGTAGCAATGGATAGCATGGGGTACTGAGGAACAGTGGTGCTTGAGAAGATCACGTGAATTGGTTTAGAAAGGCGCAGATAGATGGAAGGAAAAAAGTTAAGCCAGTAGTTTAGAGATTCAGGCAGAAAGCTTTGAGAACACAGAGATGATTCGAGGTTAGAACCACTAGGTCTTAGAAACTTACAAATTTACTCCAAGCACTTTTATGCAAAAAGCATGGCATTTTTTTGGTAACTAAAAGGGTTATATAAATTACTCTTTCTTGTAACAGTCACAGTTCTCAAAGTGCAAGTGCCCTGATATGTTTGTGTTTATTCCTTTATTCCATAAACAGCTGTTGAATATTTATTCTCTGTCAGGCCCTGAGCTGTGTTCCAAGCATTGTGGTGATGATTAAGACAGGGTTCCCTACCTTCAAGGATCTCACAGTTTAACAGGAGAAATACAATTATGTACAAATTGATATGAAACCCAAAAGGATGGCACAATAAGAGATGCCTTCAGGGAAGAGGAGATCTTTCTGAGTTTTCAGATGAAAAATGCGTAGGTGTGTGGGCCAGGGCTATGGAAATCCATGCATGTAGTGACAGAGGATTATGACCAGATATAAAGAAATAATTGTACATTACAATGATCCCTGGTGGCTTGGACAGTAAAGAATCTGCCTGCAATGCAGGAGACCTGGGTTCGATCCCTGGGTTGGGAAGATTCCCTGGAGAAGGGAATGGCTACCTCCTCCAGTACTCTTATGTAGAGAATTCCATGGACAGAAGAGCCTGGTGGGCTACAGTCCATGAGGTCACAAAGAGTCGGACACGACAGACATGACTGAGTGACTAACGCTTTCACTTTCACACTGACCCCCAAGGAGCATTCAGCTCTCTAGTGATGGCTGCTCTGTGTGGACAGTGTTCTGTTTTTACATTCCATGTCATTCTATTATGTTGGGACAGCCTTCCTGTAGGGGGATAGAGTTGTGAGAGAAGATAGTAGGCTAGAAACTGTGATAACTCCATGCCAGTTCTATTGGAGAATTAATGTTTTATATGATTCAAATATTTTTCAACTGCATATTAGCACATGAAATTCTGCCCCAGAAATAGTTACATTCAGAAGGTGGAAGAACTAGAGAATGTCAATCTACATTAAATCCTGTATTGATAAGTGTGGCATGGTAAGTTCAAAACCACTCCAATAAATATCAAGTTTGATACAGAACACCTCTGCCTGCAAAGAAGCTCTAGGAGTGAAGAAGATAGTTACAAATAAAAAATTTGAACACTTTTTAAAGTTCCCAGTCATTTTTTAGTTCCTCTGTTGGGTACATAGAAAGGTGTGTGGAAAGCATTCTTTTTCTACAGGCATCTAAGACAGGGTTACTATTTCTTTCTTTTTCTTCCTCTTCTTTTTTTAACGTTAAGCACGTTCCTTTGTAGGGCTTAGAAATCTCTCTAGTCCAAAATTGAACAGAAAAGGCCTCCCCTTGTGCTTTTTTTTGTCAGGCTGATGAAGCTGTATAGAAATGTAAATGTAATATAAGGATGTATGTGGTAAGCTAGCCTTGCTCTCTTTTTTAACTCAAGCTCCCTTGTAAGAAAATTCTCTGATTTTGCTGTGTGTGTACATCTCTTGTGTGAGGGCATTTAATTAGCTACAAGTTACAACAAAGACTTTTGAAAGGAAAATATATCTGTGGTGCAAATGCCTTTATTTTCATTCGGCGAACAGCAACGTTTTTAACTCCCTTATCAAGAACTGCACGAACAGCCCAGACTAAATTGGGAACATCTCCACACTGTTTGACAAATAGATTTTTTGTAAACTGATTTAGCTTTTTCATTGTTTGCATTTCATTATATAGCAGACTTCATGTCACAAAATCGGTATTCATTCAAAATAGAGAATTTAGAGATAGGACTATAGCCAGATAAAAAATATTGCACAGGTCAGGCCTATTAAGCCTAGCATAATACAACAAGTCAGTGATCCAAGGAGTGTTCTTCAGCCCAGAAGGGGCTAACATTCTCGAGGTCAGGAGTCAGAGTTAGGACTTAAGATGTGGCCACGTTTACAAGGCAATCTGCAGGGAAAATGGTGAAGGATGAAGGTGGCTGGTTGGATAGACTATAGGAAAGAGACAAGTTTGTTATCCGCATCTTAAACCTCATTCTTCTAAGGAGCCAGAGGTAGGAATTTTAAGTTTAGCTGTGTCTTTGTTCTGAAGCGCTTGCTAATCTGAGTTTGGGACTCCATGGCCCATTTAGAAACTGACTTTGAAAAGAAGTTCATTTTTTTTCATTTTTCTTCTAAATCCTTTTGTTTGGACCATACTTCTGCTCAGTCACTAAGTCATGTCTGACTCTTTTGCAACCCCATGGACTGTAGCCTGCTAGGCTCTTCTGTCCATGGGATTCTGTCCATGGGATTTCTCAGGCAAGAACACTGGGGTGGGTAGCCATTTCCTTTTCCAGGGCATCTTCCCGACCCAGGGATTGAACCTGCATCTCCTGCATTGACAGGCAGATGCTTCACCACTGAGCTCCAACATGGGGCTCAAACTTGAACTTGCATTAAAATCACCTGGAAGATTTGATAAGATACAGATTGCTGGGCCCCACCCTCAGGGTTTCTCCAGGTAGGATCTGAAATTAACATGGTCAGTTTCCAAGTTACACTGATGGTTCACTTTGAGAACCACTGGTATAAACCCCATATGCCAGTCCCTAGAGAATCAAGCCTTAGCATCTCAAAGCACCTACTGGTTAAATCCACTGAGCAAGTGTCCTTGGCAGCTCTGCTGCTTAACCTCAAGAAGAAAGTCTGAAAGATCACTGAAGACAGTTTATGTATAGGAAGCTTATTTGCTAAGGAAAAAAATATTAAACATTTAATAATTGAAAATTATTTTAAAATTAAAGCTATAATTGTCTGACATCTTGCACACGTGCGTGATCGCTTCAGTTGTGTTCGACTCTCTGCGACCCTATGGACCATGGCCTGCCAGGCTCCTCTGTCCACGGGATTCTCCAGGCAAGAATGCTGGAGCTTATTCTTTCCTTATTAGGAATTCCTTCTTGTTCCCCACAGCCAGGGGCTTTTTAATTCAGTTTAATGTGTCCTTGGAGATCACCTTTTGTGCACTTGTCCTAAGAAGCTGAGATTATTTATAAAGATGAACAGGATACAAGTTTTATTCTCAAAAAGCTTATATTCATGGGGAAAATCAGGCAAACAGAAGGAAAAAGTCAATAGCATTTGGTTAGTGGAGGTTTAGAAGGATGATGGGCTTCCCCAGTGGCTCGGTGGTAAAGAATCTGCCTGCCAGTGCAGGAGACGTGGGTTCCATCCCTGGGTCGGGAAGATGCCCTGCAGGAGGAAATGGCCACCCACTCCAGTATTCTTGCCTGGAAAATCCCATGGACAGAGGGGCCTGGCGGGCTGTCGTCTGTGGGGTCACAAAAGAGTTGGACATGGCTTAGCAACTACACAGCAGCAGCAGCAGAAGAAGGATGCTGGGGTCTCTGTCCTGTAAGAAGCCTCCTCTGAACTCCCTAGAGAGAACTTAAGTATTGGGTTGGCCAAAAAGTTTTTCCATGAGATGTTATAAACTTTTCAATATTAAGGCTAAGTAGGATTTTGCTAAACAGAAGGACTGAGGAAAAGCAGAGAGAAAGGAGATATGAGGATGTATACATAGGAATCTGCCAGGAGTTTGAAAGTTCTAGAACTTTCTCTTTATAAGAGAGCTGTTTTTTTTTACCTCTCAGATCTGGTGTCTAGTTACCTCCCTTTTGTACTTTGCCCCACTCATTCTACTTTTTTTTTTCTCCCACATTAAATTCTATTTGACCATTATTATCTGTGAGAGAAATAAGCCACATTGGCTGTAAAACCATTCGAACGATACGTAAGAATTTAAGGAAGAAATGAAGAGTAAATTTTATTGTTTATGATCCCACTTCATATTTTAACTATTTCACATCTGTTTTTGGTCTAAAGCACTGTGTTAAGACAGACTTTTAAATTCTGCTCAGCACCTCTGTGGCAAACCACGTGGTTCCCTGCTTTCTCCTGGATGCTTGGCAGTATTGCTCTCACTTTAAATTTCATGAATGGATGGATCTGTGAAACTCTGGTTCCTCAGCATGATGTCACATAAAAGCGAGGCCCACAAATGCCTTTCAGCTACCTGAAGCCACTTTCCTGTTGTTTCATGTCACCTTGTTTTCTGTCTTTCTCCATGTTGGTTGCAGTTTGGAATCACCAGTAGACTCTTCCCCAAAGTACTACTGTGTGGATCTCAGAGATTCTGAGTCAGGGAGTTTGGGTGAGATCCAACCATCTGTAGCTTTCAAAGCCCCAGGTAATTTTACTGTGGATCCAAATGATCTCATTCTATGATTACCCTTGGACTTTGGGATGTTATCAAGGCCTAAACAACAAAAAAGGTGATGTCCCTTCAGCAGGACTAGCGACGATCTAGAAGTCTCTTGCATTTAATGATTTGACATGTAGCTACTGAGATTTCTTGCATGTTAGAAACAGTGTTTGTGGGCTACATGTATGAATAATCTTTCCTGACATGTGCATAGTTCACAGTGCTCTTGGATTTACATGATCTCACTTGTTTTTACAACAATCATACGAAGTAAGCAGGGCAGGTATTTTTTTAATCCTCTCTCCCCTCTTGTTAATTGTTCTTGCCAGTGATAACCCTAAGAAGAAACAATTCAGGTACTTGTCAGCTAGCTCAAGAGCCAGGATTGAACATAAGCCATCCAATATCTAAGTGTATGCTTCTACTTACACTTCTTTATATGGTTCAATAATAGTAAAATAATGCTTCCAGGTCCTGTGCTAAGCAATTTACCAGTGGTTCTCAAGTCTCAACTTTGGCAGCATATTGAATTCACCAGGAGATTTAAAAACTCCTGATGCCAAAGATTATAAATTAATTGGCTGAGGTATAGCCTGGGGAATCAAGATTTTTCAAACCACTGACATATATAGACCTTTTCATTGAATGTTGTGAACAATAATATGAGGTTAGAGCCACCACTTTAAAATTGAGGAAACTGAGGCAGAGAAGAGCTTAACCTACCAGCCCACCATCCACTGGATCCAAAGCAAGGAAAGAACCACTGCCTGCAGTTCTCAGAGTTTCCATATTGTCCTCTTACAAATTTAAGGTCTTTTACTTCAGATCTTGCAGCATAAACAGCTGAGTTAGAAAAGTTTACCTACAGAAGTGAAGCAAAAGAACCAAATTTAGAGTATTCTGAAGGTTCAAGCATCTGGGATAGCCTTAGTCAGCAGCAGTGTATGTATTTATTTTGGCATTTGTTGTTGTGTAACTTTATTCATCAGGCTCAGTGTATCCCATTAGTTCAGTTCAGTTGCTCAGTTGCTTCCCTGTCCATCACCAACTCCCGGAGCTTGCTCAAACTCACATCCATTGAGTCGGTGATACCATCCAACCATCTCATCCTCTGTCATCCCCTTCTCCTCCTGCCTTCAATCTTTCTCAACATCAGGGGTTTTTTTCAGTGAGTCAGTTCTTCGCATCCGGTGGCCAAAGTACTGGAGTTTCAGCTTCAGCATCAGTCCTTCCATTGAATATTCAGAACTGATTTCCTTTAGGATGGACTGGTTGGATCTCCTTGTTGTCCAGGGGAATGCACTATGGTGCATCCCACAGTGATCCTCTAGCCCAGCGGTCCTCAGGTTTAGGCATCAGAGTCACATTGAGGGTTTGTTAAAACACGGATTTTTCAGGTCCAGTATCCCTTAGTAGGTCCAGGCCAGGGCCTGAGAGTCTGCATTTCTAGCTGGCTTGCAGTTGATGTGGATTCTGCTAGTCTGGGATCTGCACTTTGAGAACCACTGCACTAGCCCAGTCCCATTATTCATGGAAACCCAAGGAGATGAAAGACCTAAGTCACAGATTACAGAAAAGAACACTTGTTCCTTAGTTGCTCCTCGGTGTTCTTTCTACCCCGTCTCACTCCTCTGGGCAAAATGCAGGAGCATCAGAGGTTTTCTTTTCTACTCTTAACCCTAAAATCCAGCTTGATTTTAACTTGAGGGGATAAATATTTGCATTAATATTTAACGCTTTAGAAGCATCTGATTTGGGGTATAGTGTATTGCCTAGAAAGGTTATTCATTATACACACCAGGAACTGCCCCTTCAGAATCTTCTTCCTGTTGTCTTTCTCAAGAGGAGGTAAGTACCATGATGCACAGAATCAAGCTCTTGGGTAAATCATTCACTTAACTGAAACCACTCAGGTCACCTAAGGATGGAGATTTATTTGTCATTATGATTTTGAGGATGGAAAACTTGTAAACAGTTGTTCTAGAGGCTCTCTCATGGATGACAAGGGTGAGGAGGAGGCACCACTGTACAACCTTGTCAAGAAAAAAAGGAATACTGAAAAATACGGTCAACTTTTCCTTCTAATTCATTGAGTGGGGTAAGGGGGATGGGATTCTGTAATAACAATCCTCCTTTCCTCATAAGTCAAAATACAGTCTCATTTAGTGAGTAGTTCATTGTGGAAGAATAAATATATTAGCCCCATTAAAATAGTGACAGGGTTTCTTCAGAGAAACATTGAAACTCATTTACCAAAAAAATCAATCAGCATGAATGTGACAGTTTTTGCCCAAATCAGCTGTCCCTTGGGATAATATTTATGAAGAGCCTAAAACGTCCAGATTACAAGGCAGAGCCCAGATGATTAAAAGAAGAGAGTTACTAAATGGAAAGCACAGAGACATAGGACAATCTAGCTTGATACAAGCCAGTTAGACCCCTGAGTGCAAAGCATTGTGGGACACAGAGGAGACAGCCATTGACTCTGCCTGGGGACCCCTGAAGGATGCGTGGAGAGGAAGAGGCATCTCAGGTAGCCTCAGAAGGCTGGAATGGTGCTCTGTCTATCCTGTGGATTAAACTTTGTTCAGTGCTGTAGCTGACCAAATGAGAGCCAGAATTATCAGCAAGGAACACTTTCTTTGCAATACTACAGAGTTTATTTGTGAATGTGTAACTTTCTCTCCCCAGTAAGAGTACATGAATTCAGTCTGGTAAAAAATAAACAGAATGTTTACATTCACATTCTGTACATCTCAAAATATCTATTGGGATTGAATAATTGAATAGGACTAACTGCTCAATCGATGGAATGAGGCCAATGGTGGGGCCAAATTGGAAAGCTCTAACCACAGAAAGAGCCCATTAAAGCTAATATTGTCTCATCTAATCATCTTTGCTAATAGAGAAAACAAAATGTGGCCATGTTTCCTTCTAAGATCTTCTTAGCAATAATAATCGCAGATCCAAGAGCACCCAGCATTATGCAGTGCCTTCTGGAAAGATTTGAGAGATGAAATAAAGTAACTCAGAAAACTATGCTGATGCTGATAAGGCTGTTACATTATATAGGTTGATCACAGTTCTTTTTTTACTAATGAGGAAATCTTGGAAACATTCCAGGCAAATAAGATGATTTTTAAATTTCATTTAAATCTTTACAAATTGCGGTTGCTTCATTTTTAATGAGGGACAGTTTTGCTCCTTCTTAGGTCTCTGTTTCCCGGTTTAGACCTTCTAGAGTTAAGACTGGAGCTGCATTACCGTGAAACGTGGGGAAGAGAAACTAATCAATGGAGAGCTAGACCAAAGCTTTCTGAGTGAAATCAGAGAGACGGGAAAAGAGACTTCAGGTTTCCCTTTTGTACTTTAAATTCTCATTAGTGTTGTATGTGTTCATCCCAGGAAACTTACACAGGGCCTGATATAGATCAGGAATCCCAAAGGTGTGTTTCCTCAATAAGAAAAGAAGAATAAGGTGTATCATTGGTAGGAGCAAGTTTATTCTACTTTCCTGAAACAAAACTGTTGGTGGGTAAAAATGCATGCTAGTGAATGCTTTTCTGTATTTCTTGTGTGTCTTCTTTAAGAGGATGAAACAAGATTTATGAGACATAGCATGAAATTAGGAGCACAAGAGACGTAGAAATTTAAAAAAAAAAAAAACAAGAAATTCAGGTCCTCATAACTGCAGCCTAACAACCAAATGTCTTTAGGCCATCAAATAAATTCTTCAGACATCAGTTTTGTCATCTGTAAAATGAGGATAATAAAAATAGAGTTTCTCCCTGCTTCACAGAGTTGCTGCGAGGACTGTGTGTGAAACAGCTTTTGTTAATATTAAACTATAGCAAAAATATTAGATATCCCTCCTATTATAATCAGAAATTTTTCCTAAACAGCTTAACTTTTCTACCTGGCTATGTTTTAAAACTATAAAGATTGAAAAACCTTCCTTTGTTAAATGTTTCTCCTTTGTTTGGAGTTCCAATTTATCAAAGGGTGAGTTAATCTGTTTCTTTTCTCACTAATGAAAATTATCTTTGATTTGTTTAGTTTTCTAATTCAAGTAGTAACTGAACTCCAGGAAAAAAAAAAGAAAAAATGGGGTCTTTAATTATGTTACTTGCTTTTCTGCAACACAAAGTTTGATTGGATAAAGCTTGTGGTACAAAGAGCTGTGCATTTGGGGACAAACTGCAGGTGAGATATGAGCCCCCAGGCTTAATGTATTGTCCTCATGTCCCCATCTCTGTCACCATTCCTGTTATTATAATCTGCTAGGAGATGGGGAGGGAATTCTTTGCCTCACTCTCTTTTGCATCGTGAGTGTGGTTTTCTAGAAAACACTTTCTGGCTCTCCTTGATAGGATGCAAAGTTGTATGTCCTCATCTCTGTCTTCCTCTTGGAGTGAAACCACCAAACAACACACAGACCTAAAGGCAAGATCCTGTCTTATAAGAAGAGAAACCCACCACCTTTCTGAAAACATTCAGTGCTCTGTGCTGCTCTGGCATTAAGACTGCGTAGAAATAGATGTGTGCCATTCGTAGGATCTTGTCAACATTTGACTACCGAAACACTAGAATCCTAAAAGGAAACCCTAAAATCCTTAATATCATTATATATATAAATATATATATATATATATATTTTATACATATATAGAGAGTACCAGAGACAGTTTTGAATGCTTTTATTTAAAAAGTAGTCATTTTCAGGACATACTTGGGATATCATGATTTTCTAAAAGCATTTCTGTCAGGTTAAATAAGAGAATGTTTTCATGTTACCCTGATAGGGGTCATAGTTTTAGGTACTAATATGGCGGCTTTGTTTGCTTGCTTTTGTTTTGATAATAAATATTGTCTTTCTATATCTGATATTTGTTGTTGTTGTTTTAGTCACTCAGTTGTTCCCGACTCTTTGTGACCCCAGGGACTGTAGTCTGCCAGACTCCTCTATCCCTGGGATGTCCCAGGCAAGGATACTGAATGCGTTTCCATTTCCTTCTCCAGTCTTGATATTTAGTCAATATGAATATTTGGAAAAGAGAAAGATGAGAAAGAAAGTGATCATTCCATGTTGCCTGTGCTTACCTTTCCAAAGGATAAGTGGTGAGGAAAGCTGGAATATCTTGAATGAGCAGACCTAGACCTCTAATCCTTTCTTTCTTTTTGTCTTTTTCTACCTCCCTTTTCTCCATTTACTTTTTAAAAATCACTTTAATCTTTTTAAATTTACTTACATTACTCTAATAACCCAACTGAACTAAGATACCCAAGAAGTACAGAAAAGCATTTTTGCCCACCAGTCTTTCCATTTGCCAACCTCCCTTAAACTGAGTAATAATAAACAGAGTAATAACACTTGTCATCGGTTTATTCATTCACTCATCCAAAATATATTCATTGTGTTCCTGTAATATCAACAGAAATATTTACTGGATTCCATTACTGGACACCTAATTACTTGGGGAGAAGAAAGAGAATTTCTCTCTACTAATTCATCCCCGCTTCTTTTTTTAATATGTGGCTCTTTTTGACTTTCTAAGCTTTTGGAGGAAGTGGAGGACAGTTTGGACATCCACTTGGGTATTTATCTCTTGGGATTAGATGTCCCTTGACTCTTACTTGGGACCGTTGTCCTTAGAGGGCTCAGGTTCTCAGCCAGAGTTCTTTGAACTACTAATATAGTCAATAATTGTGAGAGTGACATTAATAGCTTGTTACCATGGCTTCCTAGGTGGTGCTAGTGGTAAAGAACCTGTCTGCCAATTCAAAAGACCTAAGAGACATGGGTTCAATCCCTGGGTCAGGAAGATCCCCTGGAGAAGGAAATGGCAATCCACTCCAGTATTCTGGCTTGGAGAAGCCCCAAAGACAGAGGAGCCTGGCGGGCTACAGTCCATGGGTTCTCAAAGAGAGGGACATGACTGAAGCGATCAAGCATGCATGCATGTAAGCACTAGAAATGAGAGAAAATATAATTTTTTAATTGGAGTGTAATCGCTTTACAGTGTCGTTAGTTTCTGCTGTACAGGTGAACCAGCTATATGCATACCTATACCCCCTCCCTCGGGGGCCTCCCTCCCAGCACCGGCATCCCACTCCTCTAGGTCAACAGAGCACCGAGCTGCGTTCTCCGTGCCACACAGCAGCTTTCCTCTGGCTGTTTTACACATGGTGGTGTGTGCGCTGTTAGTGCTGCTCTCTCCGTTCGACCCGCTCTCCCCTTCCCCTCCTGCGCCCGCAGGTCCTTTCTCTACATCTGCGTCTCAATTCTGCCCTGGAAATAGGTTCAGCTGCACTTCACTCTGTGATCGACTCTAAGTCCGTTCGCATCTCTGCAAATAGAGCTTTTCTACTGCCTGGGTAAGCAACCTGAGTTAAGGCTCTTACCTCTCTGGAGCCTTATTTTCCTCACCTGTCAGGTAACCAGGTTGAACTCAAAATCCCCATGGTGTCCCTCGGCCTGTAATTCCTCGTGGCCTAGCCCTTCTGTTCCGCCATAGATTAGCGGCCATTCAATGTAACAAGAGCAGCGCCTTGTGAAGAAATTGAGTTCTTGGGGTATCTGATCAAAAGCACTCCAGGGTAAATGAGCATGTGCTTGGGATAGTAATAAAATCAACAGCATTATTGACGGACCTGCCAGGGTGAAGAGATGTGGAAGAAGTGTCTTAAAGGAAGAAAAAAGGAGTAGGAGTAATTTCTCTCTCCCTTTCTTGCTGGTAAACAGTGTACAATTGAACGCTCTGGAGGTTCAGCAGAATCACTAACTTTCCGAGTCTGTTTTCCTCATAACCTTAATTTTTCCCATTCATTACATCAAAACTATATATATATATACATATATATATGGCAATATTAGAGCAAGCAGTTCATATCAGTTCATATCATCTTATGGTAAAAGTTATTGATAGTTTCACTGGGGGAATATTTGCACTTCATTTGCCTTTCTATAAATACCTTGAACCAGTCAAAGACGAAAGCCAAATGAATTGTCAGTGTCATCCTCTTCTATCTCATGTTTAGTGAGATTTAAAAATAATACGGTTAACATTTATGGAGGGTTCACTGTGTGAAGGATGACTGTAAAACGTCTGATCTATACTGAGGCACTTTTGAGAGTGTAAGCAGTGAGTACTATAAATGTTTAAGCCAGGAAGGAAAATTGGCACAACCAGAATGTCCTTGGCCCACGGGACCATATGGTTCCCCCAACTAGGACCAGATACTCCGCTAAATCAGTTTAACTCGTGTAATCCCCATAATAATTTTTACATGGTTGCTATTATTGTTCTTCCCATTTGGTAACTGAAGAAACTGAGATTTATGTGGGTGATGTGACTCTAGGTCCAAAGCCTCAGCCCTGCTAGTTGCAATCTGAACCTGAGGCGTGACCCCAGAGTAGGTTGTTACCACCTAGCTAGGGGCTTTCCACAGTCATCTGACGTCTGCCAGGCGTGACACACACACACATCCCTGATTGTTTCGCCGTGGTAGGGGGAAACAGGTTTTTATGAAATATGTTCATTTGTGAGAAGGAACTTCTAAGTGTGTCAGAGAGTTCTAAGATCCAAAAACAGCATGATCACCTCTTCAGGCCTGTTTATATGACACGAGATGCTGAGTATCTCACTTTTTTAAAAAAACTGCTGTTCCTTGGAAAATGTGGACAAAAAAGTTCACGGAAGCTGTAGGAGAAGAGAACTTTCAATGTTGTTCGTATACATCAGGAAAAAACAATGCTTTTATTCATGTGTCATTAATCGATCCATTTTTTTAACTTCAAATATACTGTGTGTTGAATGGAATGAGTAAGATGGATAAATCGATCATTTTACTGGTATCAAAGCAAGTATTGCTCCCTCTGAAATCTGTCATATTTGTTTTACATCTGTTCCTGTTCTCTCTCCATTCCCACCCCCTGCCCTCCTCACAGAGTGAAGCTACACTTTATTTTGGACAACACTATCACACACATGATTGAGTCAACAATTTATGGCTTTTAAAAATAGGGATTTTTGTCCTCTCTTAGGTTTATTGTTTATCATAATCATCTTTCAAGTGAAAAGGCTAATTTACTCTTTCTATAGGAATATTTTAAGCTTGATTATCATAATATTACAGCTGCCTGAAAAGGTCTAAAACGGGACATTGACCTTGAATGTTTTCTGCATTTAGCTCATGGTGCTTAACATTCAGGAAAGAATATAACTGCAACTCATTTATTAACATGTAATCTCAAAATGTTAACTATTGCTCTGGAAATACATGCCATGCAGATTATAGAAAGCTTGTAGAATATGAGAAAATGCACTTGGTATTTTATGGGGGTTAAGTATGTCAGAAATACAACACAACTAGAGCCAGTTTTCCCATTGGAGCTACTGTAGTTTATAATTTAATTTTTACTGACATTTCACCATGTATATGATTAGCTTGACAAAATGAAAGTGAAGTAATCCTGAATTAATTAAACAGAAACCGAATTGCCTCTGTTAGTTTCTCTGTCTTCCTTTGATTCTTTATTTTTTTCTCCCCACTTTCACAAACACACTGGGAAAAGAGTTTTGTGAATTCTGGAAGTGAGGTAATCACTCCCCAGAGAATGGGCTTTGTTTTACATGGACTTGGTAATTCGGGAATGGGATGGATATATAGGACAAGAGGTTTGTCAAAAGGAAAGGTTTTTATTAGTGCCTCTGTGGAAGCGATCACTTTCAGTAGAAATGATTGCTTCTTGCCAATCGAGACAATAATTTAAATATCAAAGCCTGTGCCCTAGAAATGAAAAGCAACAGAAAATGAGGTTTGATGAATGGATAGAGGTTTGGTGGTGATATAAAGTAGTCACACTGACTTCGAAAGGAGTCTTCATGTTCTCACTGGGAAGGTGTCTTCTTAAGCAGAGTTATAGCATGAAAGAAATCTCAAAGCACAAATGAAGAAGCAAGAGACACACAGCTCATGAGGTGGCAGAGGGGACCCTGGGGCCCAGGCCTCTGCTTGTCCTTCAGGCTGCTTTTTCCAGGGATGCTCCTTGTGGATTTTCTTTTGGAGTTAAAGATGGTCGTTTGAAAAAGTCTCAGAAAGATGGTAGTTTGTAAAAGTCTCAGTTTGCTTTTTGTAGTATATTATACTACACACAATATATCACAGACAGCAGGGAAGATGGTTCCAAAAGTTAAACAGATTTTCAAAGGTTTTATGATCTTGAGAAAGATCTGCAAAAGTAGATTGCAGGGCAATTTGAAAATCTAAATTTGCAATGCCTTGTTTAGTTTGAAATATTTAACAAATGGCAAACGCGCAATATAGAATCAAGATTTGCTGCAGAAAGAGTGTGGCAGCTATAAACATTTTCATACAGATGAGTCCTGTTAATTTTCAGAAAAGGAAGGTGGGGATGAAAAATAGCTATTAGCATGCAGTGATAGCAGGACTAAGCATTCTCCACACCTTCTAACATCATAAGAATTCACGGTTTCAGAAAATGATTCCGACTCAATACAGTAAAATGTCTGTTATAGACAACAGGAATCTACCTTTTGTTTCCGCTGAGTTTTGTTTGTTGCTGTTTCATTCTTTCAAGCAGAAATGAAGGGTATTTTCTGCTTAGCATCTGTGCTTTCGTTGGGGCCTAAGAATGAAGTTGTTTGGATATGAAACTGCATTGTTTAAAGAAGAGACTGAAACTGCGTGTGGATCCAGGGTCTGATGCCTAATAGACTGATGTTAACTAATTTGTTAATATTCTTTGCGAAACACTCATAGGGGTCCTTTTGTCTGGTTCCATTTATCCTGCTTTGCGTAGACTCCTTGTGGTAAGATTGTGAAGTGTATAGACTGGTGAGCAAATATATTTATTTATTCTGGGCTGGTGATCTGTCCATTTGTTTCATTTACCCCAAATCCTTTGTAGTTGAGATTCTTTAAAGCTTATGCTCAGTACTGCATATGGTATGTTTATTTCCTGTAATTATCCTCTTTCCTCCTTCAAGGTGAAAAAAAAAGTCTGTGACTAGGGAAGATTCTAGAGATGACTAAGCTGTGTGTTTATAAAACATTCTGGAAGCTGTCTCGCAAGTTTAGTGCAGTAGATATTATTTTAAATTTTAAATTAGTTAAGCTAGATTCAAGACAGTAGGTGTAATCTTAGGTCTTTGACTTGTAGAGGTGACACGCTGATCCCTAGGGAAAATAAACCAGCTTTGCAAACTGGTTCAGAAAGCAGCTAGTTCAATGGACACTGCACCTTGCACAGATGAAATATAGCTAGTGAGCAATCTGTGGGGATCACGCGGTGCATGTTTGGACGAGGACCTCTGTGAGCACAGAAAAAAGACTTACATATGAATATGAGTCTAAATATGTTTAAAAACAGACACCAGCAAAATCAAATGGTTCAGAATGGGTCAAATAAGTACCCTAGAAAAAATAAAGACATTCTAGGAAATAAAAGATAACTCTCAGGAAACATGGTGACTTAATGTCCATCGGTAAATTACTGACTACAAATCTTGTCTTTAAAAAGCCATTTCAAAGGAGTAATAAACAGGTTCTGTCACAGTATGATAATGCAAAGAAACTGAATAGAATACAGTATTCTGCACAGGTGCAAGAGCTGAATGTGCTGAGTACATTAAGATCCACTGAATACGTTAAGTGATTTTTATTTTTTTAAATGTCCCGGGACAAAATAAGAAGGGAAATTTTATTTGCTGTATCTCTTCTTTTAAAAATGTATACAACTGGATTAATTACTCTGAGAATTTTAATTTATTCACAGATTAAGATAGGAATCCTTGAATCAGATATTTTTTTCCTGTCTTTCTAAAGCAATATTAGTTTCCATATTTCTTTTATTGTATTTTTTAAAATCATGTTTCTTTTTCAAATGCCTTATTTATTTTTTAAATTATAAAATGATTACATGTCTCATTTTCAATTGAACAGACAAATCTCTTTTTTCTTTTTCCTCGGGTGTCTGCAGATTTCCTACATCTCAAAGCTCTTTTAATTCACTGCTCACCACCAAATTTACATCTTAATTGCAGAGTTCACATTTAACAATATAGACAGCATAATGCTACTGGTAATTAAGCTTTTACTACCTGCTTTTCTACAGTATTCTTAGGCATAGCTTTTGCTATGGGAGTTCTCCACTAGAAACTTGTATGCATTTAGACCACAAACAAAAGGCATCAGGCCCATATCTTTAGATATGGCTAAATACATGGCAAGGAAATTGCTTTCTTCTGTGGGGGAAACCAAATCATGTCTGTCATTTTTATATTCTGAATGTTAATGTGGCTGTTCTATTTTAAAGGCCTAGAAAAATTTGAGAGGGTGGAAGAAAGAGTTGAATTCTGATCTAGTGAATTGAACACAGACTGGATATATGAACTAATTTATTTTGATCTCAAAGATTAGACTATTTATATCATGTCAGACTTAATAGGAAAAGGGTTGGTAAGCAGTAGAGCTGAATCAAAATTTCGGGTCATAAGGTAGCAGTTATCTCTTTGCCATAAATAGCTGGTAGCTATTCCCATGTACATTTGCTAGTATAAAAAGAACCCGTATTTAAAAATAGGACTTAAGCAAACTCTTTGTTATATGGAAACTAAAATCAGGCTTATACACCATTAGAGAAAAAACACCCTTCTCTTCTTATATTCTGTCTTTAAAAAGCACTTCTGTTTGAAACTCCTGCTTATAATGACCAAACTGTGTGATGATTTATGAAATGTTTCTGAGTTGATTTTTTAAAGCATTCAGGGTGTGTTATGTATAACTGACAAATAGTAAACTACATTTTATTTGAAAGCTGATGTTCGGGGTAAAAATCATATGTATTTGTATATGTTTCCCAGTTTGGAAGCTTGTATTGAAATAAATGTATGACTAAGAACACTTTTAGTGCGCTGGTTAGCACTGCTTTCCCTACAGGAGAAAAAAAAAAAAATGCAGTCTTTATTTTGTCAAAATGCACTGAGACGTTTTCAATGCACTAGCTACCCAGCTGCCCTGTCTCCCACTCCTGAAACTGGAGGAGCCAATTTGTCCCGCAGTTGTTTATCTTTGTTTTGAAAAGCTATGCATTGTATATCTATAGGTAGAAAGAGGGGGAGCAGGTAAAGAAATATTTACACATATAATTTACATAGGCATTTTCGAAAATTGCATTGAGGCACTCTCCTCTTCTGTAGTGATGTAAAACTGCAATCCACCTCAGAGGACGATTCCCACTTCGCATATCCGAACAATTTAGAAGTCATATCTTGGATTTTTTTTTTTTTTTTAATACCCAGTCTAGATCAGAGAAACAGACGACAACACGATGACGGATCAATGAGAAAGTACAGCACTCAGTAAGCAGGAGCCCCCTCCCCGGTGGAATCAAACACAGACAACGCCAGGACAAACTTCATTCTCTACCTTCCGCAGAATCCTTTCCCAAATTAACTGAGAGTCTGCGTGAGTTCTTCTGGGCAAGGCAAAAAGAGATCTTGGGTGAGAAACCCAAGACAGATCCCTCCGGGGCTTGGAGGGTTAAATTAGTTAGGTTTCTTTTCTAGCTTCCCACGGGAGGAGAGAAAAGAGAAAAAGAAAAGAGCAAGCAAGCACGGGCCTAGCGCAGTATCTACTGGGAGCGTCCGGATCTCTGGTCCCCGCTCCCTTTTCTCTCGCGCTCAGTTTCTAGCCGGGTCGCGTCTCTGCACCCTTCGTACCTGCCTGGTTCCGCGGCTCCTCGCAGCCTCCCGTCGCCTCCCTCCTGATTGGGCAGCCGCCCCCCAATCGGCTGCGCGCCTGGGCCGGTGGGACTGCATATGTTAAGCTCTACTTCATATTAATAAGCTCCAATCGGGGCTTTAAGTCCTTGATTAGGAGAGAGTGAGAGCTCTGGTCCCAACTGGCTGTGCCTGTAGGCTTGTCACTAGGAGAACATTTGTGTTAATTGCACTGTGCTCTGTCAAGGAAACTTTGATTTATAGCGGGGGTACACAAATAATGGTTGCCGGTCGCACATGGATTCGGTAGAACTTTGCCTTCCTGAATCTTTTTCCCTGCACTACGAGGAAGAGTAGGTACCTTTTTCTTTGCTTTTTAA
>NW_011494897.1:5350180-5362765 GCF_000754665.1 Bison bison bison
TGTGGGGGGTGGACGGAGGGGATCGTGGCGCACTGATTCAGGTAATGTCTTGGGTATTTCGTGTGCACGAGTGCTTGTTTGTGTCTGTCTTGTGCCTTTTGTGTTGAGGGTGATCTCCTAATTCAGGAAGTCGAGAATTGTTCTCTGACTACAATGTTACCTTTGAGGCAAAGCTCAGTGACTGTCAGTAAAACAGCTGTGTGACAGTCACTTCTTATTCAGGTGCTAAGAATAGGCACTTGGCACAAATGCTTACTGAACTGTTAAAATGCATCTTTTACTAGGACCCATTTTCCCAAGGAAAGATGTTTTAAAATACAATATTCAAAATGATTTATACTATTGAGTGCCTCTTATGTATTTGCAGCTTGACAGATATTTTCAGCTCCCCGTCATTTCTTACCGCTCAGAGTTAGAGGCGAAATTGCACATTTACTAATTCTCCTTCAGAGAACAATTTAAAAACTAGCCCTATGCAAGCCGGGGCTAGAATAATGTTATTTGCATGGTTAGCATTATGTCAGCACTTAACTGACAAATCAGTCCATTAAGTAACATGAGATTTTTCACACGCTATAAATATTTAAAGGGAGAAAAAAAAACTAAAGAAGAAACAGTAGTGACTTTTTAAATTTCTCCTTGAACAGACGACGCTGAGATTGTGGATTTGTTTCATGTATCATGTCCAGAAAATGCAGAAAAGTACTTTTGTCCTTAGATGCAGTTTCACTCGTATTTATGAATATCTTTATGCCCATGGAAATATACATATTTGTGTTGCTCAGGGTGGGGGAGAAGTGAGTAGGGGGTAAAAGGAGTAAATTAGGCATTCTTGGGTAAAAATGAGTAGGTCATAAACTTAATTTCAACCCACTGTTAAGATAAAATACTAGTTTATCATAGTAACTGTCACTGGTTCCTCTTTCTGTTGGGTCAGTTATATGGCTTTGCTTTCCCATTACAGGAATACCAACTGTTATAATTCTGAAAAGAGTGCTCTTGGCAAACAGTTCTCTCTAGATTGTGAAGAAAACATAAAACCCTCGAGAGGAGGAGGTCATGCATTATAGGTAGATGTCCACTAGCGGTCCTTAGTGACTGCATATTGCCTTGCTTTGTAATTAAGCAAGAGATGAAAAGTGACTTGCGGTCTCAGTGGCTCCTCGTATGTTTGAGTGTGAGTGTGTGTGTATGCGTGTCTGTAGACGTGCTTGCATGCATACACACTCACACCAGGGATGTTAGCCCAGGGATGGACTTAGGAAGAACCGAAAGATTGGAAGGCAGTGCTTGCGTCAGTTGTAAACGCTCCAAGGAAGAAACCTTAAATTGTGTGAAAATAAAAATGAAAAATAAACAAAGGTAGGACTGCCCACTCAAGTGGAGTTTGAAGGTTAGTACACCTGAGGCTGTAGCACTGGAGAATTTAATACACCTTCATGTCAGGAAGAATGCCTTATCCAAGCTCAACCAAGTCAGAACTTTTCTCTCATAAATAAATAAATAAACTTTAAAAATCTGCCTCCTGCCCCTAGCCTTCTTTGTAAAATAGTTTCCTTGAATTTAACTTCTTATGGCTAATTTGAATAATTAGTTTAGATAAGCCTCTTAAAGCAGATGCATTTAAATGAAATCAGGACACATGTCCTTTTGGCTTTGGCGCAAGATTCAAACTAGCTTTCTTTTTTGGCTCAATTAAAAGTCATCTTTAAAAAATACAGATTTATTGTTTGGTTGCAGCTCTGATGGTTACGTGGTTCACTGGACAGACAGAAAGATCTAATGCTTAGTAACGCATCTGCCTCTCTGTCTCAATTAATAAACCACAGAATTTATACATGCTATTAATATTCATAGTAATTGTGCTGGGTTAAACCCCATCACGTGTGTGTATACACAGAAATGAAACCAGAGTTATGCAGTTTCAGAGGAGAATATTGGACAATTTCTGCTGTGGAGGCTGTTGAAAAGATTCCTTCAATTTATTGACCACCATCAGGAGAGCCTAAAATGTTAACCTATAACTATGTTTTTTTTTTTTAAATTTTGGGAAATGTGCCAGTGCATTAAAGAGCATAATACTTGAAAGCTTGTTTCACATTTAATAGCCGTAATAACTGATAGCATAAATAGATGAAAATAATATATCTGCTCATTTTGACATATGTGTCAGTCTAATCATTCTAAATGAGTGTGCTCATCACGGTTCTCTTTCAACCTCTGATTAAAATGTAACATTGACTACAGGATTATAGAGCGGACTTAATTTTACTGACTGTTTTAGCAGTTGTCACAGCTGTTGGAAGAAGGAAAGGCAATTGAAACACTCCAAAACAGGCAAGGCTAGGAGGGAACAGTTTAGTATTTGAATTTCAGCCTGATCATGAAAATCCAGACCTCAAAAATTAAGCAGATTTGTGTTTGTTTGTTTTTTTAATTCCTGTTTGGAGCTATGCAAGTTTAATTGTGTAAGGTTTACTGTTTCTGCTTCAGGGTTTTGACTCTTTTCTCTGCCTCATCACTCCTTGTTAAAAGCTAAAGTAAATTGAAATACAACCATCCAAAAGTAATATTATAATGTCGAAATACATGGGATAAACATAGGCTGGAAGGGAAAATGTATACAATAACAACAACAACAAAAAGCCTACATCAGAGTGGAGGCAATTTTCTAAAAAAGATAGGAGCTTGCCGAAGTCACTTTAGATGTGATATTATTTGGGAACTATGAACAGACTGTTTAAGTTTATTTTTCAAAGAAAGAATACACTGCAGACATGGAGCTCATGTTACTTTTCTTCCTGTTTCTTCTCTATAAATCTGTTGAAAACACCTGCAGCCTTAAAGGTAGGGGATTTCAGATGATTTTTTTGTAAATTGCTGGAAGTGACAAGTGGCTGCACTTCGGGGTGAATGTTCCTGAGCTGTAGAGTCTCGTAACCTTGCCCATCACATCCCTAAAGTGAACAGATTAATTCTGTTTCTCTAAAAATTAAATAACCACATATCCCAAACTACGTATAGTCGAAATATCCGGACAGTGTGAATTATGTAACCTATGATTTTCTCCTTGGAGTAAGCAAAAAAAAGTGTTCTGAGTTAAGAGAATCAGTGTTGAATGGGAGTGGTGAGTAAGTGCTGGACACCCGTGTCTCACTCGCCCTTTGTGTCAGTGCGTTTATGTATTACCCTGTACACATTGGGTGGTAAGTTTAGAAATGCTCCTTGTGCAGAAAGGGCTGGGAATCAGCTTCCCATTTCCTGGTCAGAGGCAAGGGTGATGGTGTTGGCTGGTTCTTCCAGTGATGGTTTCTCATCTTAATGTGTTTGTGGCACTGCTGCTTTATTTACTGAGCCTAGTGTGTTGCAGTGGTAATTAACCCATGTTATTAGCAAAGCCCTTGTGGATATCCATTAATTCTCTTGCATGGATGATCATTTTTCTAGTGTTTTCCCCCTAATACGGCATCATTGTTCTTTTTTTTTTTTTTAATTCTAAATTGACGGCCTTTGATATATTTCTTTGATTTAATCTGACCTGTGATATATATTGGTCATCTTATAAAGAATGGTATTGTAATTCAGCTTTAAAAAATGCTAACAGAAGCCAGAGAAAAGATTTTTTTTTTTTTTTTGCTGTTGTCCTTCTTTTCAAAGCAAAAAAGAAAATAAACATTTAGAAAGAAAATAATACAGGAAATTAGTTTTCATTCCGAATTTTCTAGATCTTAGAATTTGTGTTATTTTGTGTCTTTGAGGTCTTTGAATAATATTTTTACTGAGTTAAGAATAGTTTAGGCATTTTTGTAAAATATTGAGCCAGTAGAAAAATACTTGTGCTTCCTGTGCTAAAAAAAGATAAGGACCATCTCATTAGCCAGGCCATACTTTTGCAATTAATTTTAGGTCCATGGTGCTATTCATCAAAGGGGGCAGCTAACTTCTCTATGACTCTGTTTAACAATACTTTCACAATACCTCACTCCTGCAAGAACTACAGACAAAGAAGAAGCCGTTTTTTTGGAAGGTAGGCATAATGCCTAATCTCAAGTCCGTATCACTTGTGAAAAATTCCTCAACATTTTTCTTAGCCTAGTGACAAAACAAAATATTTCTTTGTTTGACTTCCTAAGTGCTGTTTGGCACTGAATGCTTTGCTTATGTTATTTCATAAAAATAAATCAAAATCTGTGCTTATGGTTGATACTTTGTCATACAAGTGGCAGTTGATAGCCATGATTTCTGTGACAGCAATTAATATCAAATAAACTTTTCAGAATCACCTACCAAGAATTCACAAATAAGAGGAGAGTGTTGAGGTATCTCAGTAGAAGTTTCAAGTCATTGCAGCAGATAAGCTCTGCTCTGAATTTTGCTTCATAGCAAATTCATGGAAGAGAGAAACAATACAATGTTGATCTGTTGTAAGTGCATTTGAGCTCCGGCCCTAGCCAGCTCTCTGGAGAAAATCTTTGATTGCCCTGGCCCAGTTTGTTCAGTTTTTATCTCTTTTACATCCACTGGCCTTGTATTAAATTGTCATTGTCCTAAAGCACATGAGATAGAAATGAATTGCTGTTTTCTACATTCTCTGACAGTGAAATATTTAGGTTCTCTTTCTCCAATCATACTTAAATTTGTATTTGAGAGTCCGGGGATGACACCCAGCATCTCTGCCTCTTGACATTCTCTCTTACTGCATTTTGTATATTTTGCTGTTGATTATTATTTTCGTAGCCATGTGTATGGGATGTCCATGGTCTATCCCATTGTAAATAAATAGCTATGCATACGCTACTTTAAAATCCAAAGCAGTCTGTGGAATATACTACACACACGTGTGTGCATTTATGTGCATGTATAGTATGCAGGTGAAATACATATATAGACACGGGAAGAAGTATGTATGTAGAATATAAGTGTGCTGCTGAGAGTGTTCTTGTGTATTTATATAATAAAGTGGATCTCAAGTGTTTTTCTAATCAGCTAGTGTCTAGTTAAATTTCCTAGGCATCATTTTAACCTTGAATTCGTATTTCAGGTATTTACCAAGTCTGATTTTAAACTAAATTGGTTTAGCTGCTGTATAAATGACAGGTAACAGGTAACCTAATATATTAATCTGTTTCTGATTTTATACATTTTTAATTATCATTTTGAAATTCAGTATATAGAAATCATAAATAATTTGTAAAATAGGAAATAAGCCACTAGTATTAAGTACATAATTTAATGGTTTGGGCCCATATCCAAGAACCAGTTTTGAATTAGCTCTTAGCTACATTGTTTTCTCATATAGTTGGGTCTGATAAATGTATCTTAATGAAAACATGATAGCTTTTAAATAAGTGCAAAATAAAAATTTCACTTATCTGACTATATAAATATGTCATTTTATTTTTTGCCAAAAGCAAATATAGAAAATTAATTATCATTATGTGCATATGAAAGACATCATAGATTTGTGAATTTTTGAATTTTATTCTCAGAGGTAAGTTTAAGGTCTGTGGTTTTGCTCAGTGAATCTGAGTGTTGAGAGAAAACATTTATCCAAATGCTCTTTCTAGTCAAATTCTTGTTCTAATGCATATTTTGTTTAAATTCCTAGATTCATTTCCTACCTTTATATGTTTGTATAATACTTAAACAGATTTAATGTTTCTTGTTTTAAAAAATCCTGCTGTTTCTTTATGCCAATCCATCTGCTGAAAGTTAGCTCCTTTATTATCTGAGAGTGTTAAGTGACAGCCTTCTGCCTTTTGAAGGATTTACCTGGCATCTTCTTCTTGTTTCAAGTTCATTTTAGATTTCTACTGTCAAAGTCTGGGAAACCTAGCTGATAAAAATAATTTCCATTTAGTTATAACAAACACCCTTTCTCTTTACTTTTTCTTTACAGAAGTGCCAAATGTTTCTTTTTCTTTGATTTGGACACTATTTCTCAGTATTTTCCAAATGTATTTTCAAATCAACTATGCAAAACCATCAAATTGAACAGATACAGATTGTATATGTGTTGTGTATGTATACCTTCAGGCACCTCCTTTTTTAATTTATAAAAAGCATTTTAAAATGTCTGGAAGAAGCTTGCTTTTTTATGTTTTGATTTTTCAAATGTTTTGTCATTTTAATTGATGGCAATACATGTATATTTATTTGGAAGATAACTCATTGAGGCAAAGCAATAAAGGAAAAAGGACAGTTTTAAATAAATTGGCTTCTCACTGGCCAATTAAAGTCTTATTTCAATATACTGACATAGATCTGTATGTGCATTTGAATATAAATATAGAACATGCAACACTAGCCATTAGAAATGCTGCCTCTGGCTATATGGAATTCTTTCACATAGTCTAATAAATGAAAACACTGGTTTTTGGCATTTAAAATCTATTAAAGAGTTATTTAAAGTGTTAAACTCATGGAGAGCCTATCGAAGATCAGATTGCATTGTAAAAAGAGAACTTGAAAGCAAATTTATATTTTGATTGTTCAAGGCAGTCTCTGTCATATACATTCCTCTGCTTTCTTACCTTGCTTTGAGTGAAACAAAATTGCATATATACTTTTCATCATTTTGATTGGAAGTACACATTATATATAATATGCTTTGGCAGCACTTACCTAGCCAAAGAAAGCAAATTAATACTAGGCATACTAAGGGCTGTCAGGCATATCACAGACGTGTCAATTTAACTTTGCTTCCTCATACACCTCTGCAAACAGTTGCTTAAGATGGTACTAAATAAAAGGGAAGCAACCAATAAATTCTCATATTGTATCAGAGATTGATGGCTAGTAGAACTGCAATGAAAACCAGCTTGTTTGCTTACTTCTCTTTAAAACTCTGTGGGACTACAGAAAGCATAGATAATAATGAGTTTTGTTCAAAAAAAGAAAAAGAGTAACTGAAGCTTGTTCAAATCTTTTTACTATCTTGGAAATAAAGGGATAATAATGGGGTTCATTGTTTTTAAAAAAAAGGTCCAAAGTAGTGAATCTTAGTTGCTCTTACGTGTGATGTATATAAAGTCTTTAACAAGTGGAGAATCAAAAGCCTTGTCAGTCCACTTTAAAGGGACATTTCTTTTTTTGTTGCATATTGCATACATTTTCTGAGAAAGAAAAAAAAATAAGGTATCTTGTGCTTTCATGTTTGTCTTGCTTCTTCAATAGGTTAAAAAAATGAAATTTAAAAAAGTAAATCAAGAACTTATGCACAGAAAATAGAAGAACACTGAATTCTTTTTTTCTCCTCCATGATCAGAATTGTATTTTTGTATGTGAGATTTCCTTTTTCATGTACTCGAGGAAGATTTTATTCATTTGCAATGGCTTCTGAGAATTTAAACAAAGGACTCATTAAATAAATACATTTAGTTTCTTAATACAATGGGAGCTAAAATGTATGAAAAGATGTCCTTTTCAAGGCAGTTAGTAGGTTATTACAGTCTGTAGTTTTAAACATTTATTTTGCTTTGAAAAAAATATCTAAAATTGTGTTCAGAGTGAGCAAAAATCGTGAGTCATATGAAAAATTATAGAGACAAAGGTACTTAAGAGAAAAATTCAAATGTGAGGTTGTTCAATCAATAGCTCTTTGCCCTCCATAATCCAAATTATCGTGGCACTTTAACTTCTCCAAAAAATCTAAGTTGCCTTGTTACATTATATTCATTTTTCCCTAAATGAAAAAATACTCTATCAATGCTTTCTTTACAGCCATTGATCTATTAAAGCAAATTAGATATTTTGGGGAGGACTGTTGTACCCATAACCAACAGTTCATGGCCAAAGAAAGAAAAAAATATATATGAGAAAGTGTCTGTATACAGTTGGTCCTGGGCCCACCCTAAGAAATGACAGAAGCACCCCTTTTAGCCACAGACTTAAATGAGACCTGCCTCACCAGTCTTGGGATCATAGTGTCACAGATGGAAAGGCAACCATCAGCTGAATTGTACTGAACTGCACACTTGGCTAATTCATCTTATTGCTCTCCCCATCTGAGGAAAGGCTCATTCTGTTCTTGGAGTCTAGACAGAATCAGGAGTTGGGCTCAGGTGGGAGCATGTGGCTGCCTTTTTCTGTTCTCTCCTAGCCATTCAGCAAAAGGAGGTGAGGAGCAAATGGACCATTTATGCACCGAAGCCCAGGCAGAGATTCTTTCATGGGGTTAGGAATTTATTATTCAGTTGTTCAAATAAGTTTCATATTTCTCTTCTGTTCTAGAAATATCATTATTGTCTTTCATGCTCCGAAGAACTACCCAGAAATGATTAGGGATGTCTCTCGATTTGTATGAACCATGAACTCCTGAAAGCATTTTTTAACCAGGTAGAAATGAAGAGTGGATCATCTCCTTAGCTTAGTCTCTAGGATGGTTCTTTTTTGTAGCTGTATATGGGACTGTTCAGTTGGTTAATTCTGAAGAATGAGAAAAATGATGAGGTTAAACACTCAAATTGTATTTTTTGTATTTTTCTATTTCCTTATAGTGAACAAAACTTTAATGTCTAGAGCATTTATGAGGGTTTTAATGATTGGAAAATCTGTCCTGAGAATGTGGTCACCATATGTGACAGCCTTGCTTTCTATCTTGTCTTCGGTTTATGGGGTAAGTTCGGTGATACTATTGTCTTACTTTGCTTACATTATAGAACCTCTCTGCCCTACATTGAGATAAACTGAAATGTGGGGGCAATACGTGCTCAGTTCTTAGAAACTTTCCTGAACCCCCTCCATGTCAGCAGTATTTTCTTTTAAAATTGCTGTCTGTCTATTGATCTGTTTTGCTAAAAGATCATTTACTTTGGTCAAAGGTAAGTGCATGATTTTCATCCCGATTTGCACACATGGTACACTTTATCCCCCGCCCCCCCTCAAATTCCAAAGAGATTGCCTTCAACTATTCGCATTTGTTTTGCTTTTGTCTCTGTTTGTCGTGCATTCTAGTTGAGTGCTTTTATAGTGTTTTCTTGATTGTTGTCAGTTTGGGGTACTCGCTACTGACATTTTCGTTAAGTTAATGTCACAGCAGAAAAACCTACGGCCAACTGGAATGTGGCGACCGCGCGTGGAAGATACAACTTCTGTTTGATTGTGTGTAAATACAGTTAGTTAGTTGGGGGTTTATCAGATAGCTGGGCAGAAAGAGAGAGGAGCCGTACAAACTGTTTTCAGTAACTGTGCTGTTCATACACCTGATAAGATGGAGAGAGCTTTTCGAAATGCTGATAGGCTTTGAATAAGAAAAGAATAATCACTTCCACTGGCACCAGCTTATCGCGAATGAAGTAAAATGCCAACACTTTTACATTAGCGAAAGTAAATGTTTTAGACACTCTGGGCCTTTTTTTCATTCACGTTAAATAGTAGGAGTGCTTTTGAGTGTGTGCTGTAATGAATAGACGGATTTATTACCTGGACTAAATTACAGGTGAATGTGTTGATAAAGGAACCCTCAGCGCCAACAGCAGCTTCTTTGATAAGCACGTGCATCTAGGTGTACATTCTCTGGAGAAATTAACTCTTCCTTTTTCCACTCTGATTCCATTAGCCATCATTTCTGATCCTCAGAGATGCAGTTTTGTCCTGTGCCAGTCCCGTCTCCTTTTTACCAGCAGATGGATGACAGGCATTTGAAACGTAGCTACTCAGACTTGGAAAATGCTGGTGTGATCTCTGCAAGCTGGGGCATCTTTAAGTTTCTAAAGATTATGCTGAACCAGCTCACTCCTGTACAAGAAGTCTTATTCTTTCCCAAGAATGGAATGAGATTCATTATAAATTTAGGATACGTTAATGAGAAGATAAATGCATTTGGCCAAGTAGTTGTCCATTTTAAAGGGAAAAAAAAAACAAAAACAAAGACATTGGTCTTTCTCTTCAATATAAACCATTAACTTCCCCGGTTTTCCCCCCTTCTCTTCTTTGTAATTTGACGCCTACAAATAATTTGGCGTATTCAGATTTGATAAATGATAGTGCAAGAGCCAGATTGATTGATTTTGGATTACTATTGATTACTCTCAATGAGATCACTGTGACACACTCGAATCAATAGTATTCGATTAAGCAAGGCACCACCGTTCCATACATCCAGGAGCAGTGGGGAATTCAGGAACAGAATGTTCACAAGCTGATAAATTGACAAAGCATTCAGCTTTAACTAGCCCTTTGTTCAGCACTAGATCCTTAAAATATATTTCATTGGAAAGTTCGTTTCTTTTTTGTAACCCTGGGCCTTTCTGTGCAAGAAAGGTCATCCGTTTAAGGTTTATTAAATTTTAACTCAAAACAACTGGGCTCCGTTTAGGTGTAAAATAAGTACTTAACTGCAGGCAACCTTCATGCTTTTGAGCCGTTGCTCAGAGGTTTCGTTCTTTGACGAAGATGTCAATTGTAAACATAAAAATGCATCACTGGCAATGCAATGGGGTAAGATTCAAACTGAAATAAAAACTTGTGCCCGAGGAAAGCGCTATCCTCCAATGAAGGTGGCCTCACTTTCTTCAGGAGTGGGCCAACTTAGGAGCAGCGCTGGAGGCGGAGGCAGGTAGTACACTGTGATCAATTGCTCGTGGCAGCTCCTCTTCCCCTTCTTATCTGAGGGTATTCATCACATCGCCAATACTACATGCAAAACGCTAAATATCACCTGACCTGAGAGCCGCCGCTGCTGCTGATATCCGCTGAAGTCTTTCTGTCTTGAGCAAACTTACAAAGCCACTGGGGGAGAAAAAAATCACCCGTGATTCAAGTCCTTTAGTTCAGAACGTCAAAGCTGAGACTTGTCCATGTTTTTCCATCGTTCTGTCCTCTTGGCCCTTGGGATGAAGCTTTTGCTCTTTTGTTTTATGGGGTTGCCAAGTTGGTTCTCACAAGGCCAAGCCTTACAGGAAACACTCTATGGAATGAGTGGGTGGACTAATGAGCAAAACTTGATTTCCAGTGAAATTTTGATGGCTAAGGCTTGTGTACCCCAAATCTTAATAGGCTCAAGTCTTGAAATATACTTCAATAAAATCTCACTTTTGATAGTGATTAAAAACCAAAAATAGAGGTAGCTTTCTGAGGGAAAAGAAGAAGGAAAGTTATGAAATTTCCCAGTCAAACTTAAGGCTTTTTTGCATGAACGTAAGATAATAGGATTCTAATTAAATTAGGTTGAGCCATATGAAATGGCCATTTTTCTAGGTCAAATATCAGCAATTTTGTGTGATTCCACATAATAATTGAATTTACTCCTATGCTGTTCATATCCCATAAACAAATTGAAAGTGACAACTATGTTTTCAGTGTTCGAATGGGCTGTGTCCGATGATGAAAAACACATGAATTCTGTCTGCAGTTACGGCAAGTAGAGTATCGTTTTTTCGACAACTTTTTTTTTTCTTTAATACCAGTAGAGAGTTCCTAAGAACACTGTCTTACACAGACGGAAACAGTGTGCCTTCACCTGGCTTCTCACCTGTGGTAGCGTCTCTGATTCCGAGCATCCCTGTACATTTCTCAACTGCCGAGGAAGAGTATGGCGCCAACAGAGGAGCTAGGCTCGAGGACTGACTGCCCCCAAAGGGCACGTTGCTCGGGGCAGATAGTTGGAAAGCAAACTGGGAAGAAGCTGCCAGCATCTCCAGTATGGCACCTGTACATCCATTCATTAATAGAACCTTAGTTTGCTAGTTAGCGCTTTGCATGCGTCCCCCCCAGAGAAGTATTAAAACTGTGCTCCATTAAATCTATGCACTGCTGTGGGTTAGGCAGACGTGTGGCTCCCTGAGTGCTGGCAGTGGAGCCCATGGGGCTTTATTGGCTGTGGCAGGCAGGAAAGGTGCTTCGGGAGATGTAATAAAATGATCCCAGAGTCTTTATTTGACACCACCCCCCCCACCCCCAGATGTGCGGCTCATCTCGGGGCTGCGCTGTGCTGGCCGGTAGGAGCTCTCTGTGCCCACCTGCGGGCAGAATCCGACTCCCAGATAGGAAGGAAATTGACTCTGTCTTTCGGTGGGTGGGAGGGGCTCTGGGACCACCGCTGGAAATGTCAGCAGAAAGTGCATCTTGACTTAGGGTCACGTCAGGACTGGGTAAGTTTTTCTCGCTCTGGGTAAGCACATGACAGCTTACATCTTGTTTCCAGAGAGAGGGAGGGTGGGCATCGTTTACTGAAACTTGATTGAGCGAATGCCTCCGACTGGTCCCACTGTCAGCCTTGGAGTTTTCCTTTAGTAGTGCATTTCCCCCCTGTCTGTGGCACTGAATTTGATTTATCGCTGGTACTAAGATCAAAAAAGAAGTCATTCCTTTTGATGTTTGCTATTAGGCACATGCAGTGCAGGCTGGGGGGTGGGGGAGAACCATCTTAGCATACAAGTCACTGTCCTGGTCAGCCGGTGGCCACGGATGGCAGAATATGTATTTTCTATCTGTTCATTTTGGGATATAAAATTCCATGAATAGAGAGGTGAGCAATAGGATATTTTAAGTGAATAATCGGTTTGTTTCAGGTACAGATTCTTTTGGTAAGGACATAGAGGGTGGCTGTCATGTACACCTGATTCTTGCAAGCTTTTTTTTTTT
>NW_011494897.1:5362865-5374740 GCF_000754665.1 Bison bison bison
CAGGTTTTTTTTTTTTTTTTGCATATATTGGCATTCATTTTACCAAAAGACATGAAAACACTGAGGACTATAGATAGACCAATGGGGTTTAGGCTTTCAAAAAAAAAAAAGAGCATTTGGTTGCATTTACTGTTGGGTGGCAAATTTGGGACATCGGAGACTTTATTTGCAAATGAGAGGAGAGATTTTGTGGGGTCCGCTTCTCATGTATTCAGGACCCTGGTCAGGCTTTGTTTCCAGCTCCGTCCAGTAGCTTTTGTCCGGCCTCTCAGTTGAGTGGGATTTCTCTGAGCAGCGTGAGCCTCAGCCCATCAGCAGGCTGCTAGTCAGCAGCAGGTGTGAACAACATAAAACAGGATTAACGCTGAACCAAAGTGTGTACTAAAAACAGAACCCCTGCCTTGCTTTGAAAAAGGACAGCAGGACTCGAAGAGAGAAGCCACTCTGGTCCTGTCCACTCCTTGTTTACTAAACAGTGTTCAAGGGCTATGCAAATAGTTCTGTGGAGGTTCCCAGAATGCATGCTAGAGATCATTTGCTCATTCTCTCTTTTTTAAACTCTACACTCAAAACTTGAAAATTCTTCTCAGATATTCAGCAAGAGGAAAAACCAAACAGAGCAAAAGTGGTCTGGGTAAATCTTGAACCAGGATTACAGGTGAATATTGCAAAGATATTGTCTTTACCTCAAATTTTAAGTTGCTAGTTATTTGATCGTTGTATTTCCTGCCTCTTAAGAATATGGTTGGTTGGTTGGTTTCTTCTAAGATTCTTTTTGTGTTAATTACATGACTCAGTGTCTATTTTCCCCTAGGCAGGTAGACCACAAATAAATAAGTAATTTCATTAGAGATCATAACCACTCTCCCTTCATTTTTTTCCCCAATCAGTGCTACCTGCCTAGGAACAATAAAACTGACCAAGAAAGATCATAGTTAAAAATAAAAAAAGTCATAGTTAATATAGGGGACTGCATGAGTTTAACAAATTGGGCATTGCACTGAATTTATGTCATCTGAGGGACTTTGTCCGTATTTTGTTTGGGAAAGAGAAAGGTGGCATATAAATATATGTTTCTGTTTAAATTATGCTAATTCTTGTATATACTGTGTATCAGGATAAAATTTGGATATCTATTTTTCTCTGTTAGGTTTCAACTAACTTGTACTTTGAAACTCTAAGACTTATTCACATCTAGAAAGGCATCTGAAATAAGGAAATAAATCAGAGAAATTGTGTTACATACACACACACATACACAAATACAGACACACATATGTACTAACTTTTTAAACATGGGCAAAGCAAATGTAGAAATTTTTGCATGTGTATATAATAGCATGACACTGATTTCTGATACTCCAAAAGTATGTTCAAATACAGGTGTTTATATAAGGTGCATCTGTTTTAGAATATCATATAGACTTTACTAAAAGAATAATTTTGCAGTGTCAGAAATCAAAATTTTAGTTATCATTCACTTTCAGCAGCATCTTATACCATACATTACCTGTATTTTCTCTTACATCCAATGCTTAAATTGTAATGACCCACTCATTTTATCACTCTTTGCTTATACTTACTACCTTTTAATTTTTTTAATAGCAGTTATTTTTTAGCTGAGACTTTGCTACTACTTTTATTTTAGAAATAATCTGGCCTGCCAGTTTAATTGTGGAAGTCTGAACAGACATTCAAATCACTATAAAATGTATAATTCTAAAAATTAATTTTACAGTTATTATTTTTACATTTTAATTTATTACCATCTGCCTTTTAATGTCTTTCTAAAAAATGTCCATTTCCTTCTGTTTAGTATTATTAAGTACCTTTGGTTATGTACATTAATTAGGTTATGGACAAATAGCTTAAGGAGAGTTAATAAAATCAAGTTTAGAAAATACCAGTTTAAAATTGATTTTTGAAGTGTATTTTTTATAGCCAACTCTCTGGTGTCCAATTGATTGCTTACAGTAGCTTCTCTTATTGCATCAAAAAAGATTACATTCATTCCTTTGCAATTTTTACAATCACTAATCAATTTAGTGCATTAAATTGCGTTTTCTTGATCATTCATTCCAAAATATTTGACCATGTATAGATCCTATCTGGGGCACAAAGTTCCTGAAATAAGTAATAAAAATATAAAGTCATCCTGAGTACATTAAAAAAAAAAAAAAAAACATGTTTCAACTTATGCTTGGGTCAATCTTCAGAAAATGATTTCAGGAATTTAGGTAGCAGGGATTTTACATAAAACCTAAGTGAATTGAAACATCCATTCTGATTTTCTCATTTGGGCCCTGTAAAGCCGATAAGAAGTTAGCCCTCAAGAACACAAATCAGAAATGGTACATTTCAGTCCTAAATATTGCGAAAGTGTGATTGGGGTCTTGGAGCAGTCAAGTCTGGTCCAGACTGCTTCCTTGTGAAGCCTTTGAAGCTTTGATCACCAAAGCTGCCATTACATCTTAAAATACTCTAAATGACTCGTGTATGGTTTGTTTCTTAGACTGGAAATGAGAGGGGGATAAAGTCTTTAAAAGATCAGGGAAGAATACATTTACCTGGTCATAGGAGAAGCAAAGAGGATGCATTTGAACGCTAGATTCGTGTAGTTGGACTGTGAGGGCAAAGTCTGAGTTAGTAAATTCATTCTAATCAAAGTAAATGACTATTGAAAGGTAATTTTTATAAGGAAACCTTGCCCTTAATCTTGAGATAATCTCACAGCTACTGTCTTTGTCCAGCAGTCTTGCAAAACTGCCCATCGCTGTTCCCCAAAGCCTGGGATTTCAATTTGCCCCAGGACTCAAAGATGGAATTCAAAGCAGTTTTCTGTCTTTACAGTCTCCCTTCAGTGAATGCATTTTATTAAAGTGTTTTATTTATTTATTTTTGGGAAGATACAGCTTGGTTTGCTTCAGGTCATTAAAATGATTCTCTTTCACATTTTTAGATGTTAATAATTAGATGATTAGTGAAGTTAGGTAATAAGATTTATATTGGCATCAGTTAAGTTTATAGAAGGATTAAAATCATGGTGTCATAGTACCATTGCCAATCTGAATATGCCAGAAATATCTCGGGAGAATTTTTGTCAAGTGTTTATGCTCAATTAAAATTTATACTCCATGTTACTGAGTGATTGTCTCATGATAGCTTGGCACCATGAGACTGCAGATTTCCAATTTCAAGTGATAGGCATTGCAGTTTTCTATAGGACTATAGAATTACAAACTTTGAAAGGGAAATACTGCACTTTTTGGAAATGACTCTTAAAGAAATATGAGACACAGAACTGTCTCAACTTGGGCACAGCTAATATTTTCTGCAACACTGAAAAGCTATAAAGATACAGTTTTGATCTCCACTGGATAGATGCAAAGGGCAGCTTACCTTTATACAAAGGCATGACAGACAGGAGCTGAGTCATCTCACCTACCTTTTCCCTTCATTTGTGTTTTTTTTTTTGGCAAAGTATCTATGAGAATACATTTCTCCCTTACAGTTTCCCTGACTTTTCCGGTGTCCATCCCCTTGAATCCTCTCTTCTTCACTTGCTATGAAGCCGAGGTGGAATTTTAAAACGCAGGCATCCTTCTTTATCCCTAGTGCCAAAGTCCATCGCAAAACCTTCACCATAGTCTTAACAGACCCTCTCACAAAGCAACAGCGTAAAAATATCCAGGGTTGCTGGAGGTGGGGGGCAGGGAGGAAGAGGGCAGCTGGTAATTGATGATTCCTCTAGGAATGCATGTCAGAGATTTGCCAGCGCCCCACTTCCACCCCACCCCCAAACTACACACCACTCAGTGTTCGGATGATGATAATGTACCTGGAAAGAAAGGCAGCCCATGCCGAAGCAAGCAGCATCAGACAGGGCGCCTTGCCATCTGCCCCACCTGCTGCATTCACGAGTCCATCTGGTGACTGCAATCGCTCATTGTAGGCCTCTTCTGAGGCACATTCGGGCTGAAAAGCAGGCAGTGTGAATTATTTAGGGAGCTAGTATAAATAAATAGAGGGAAAGGAGAAGAAGGGCTCCGGGAAGAATCTGTAAGAACCTCCTCCTGCTCCCTGAGCCCTGGGTGCTTTGGAATGTTCACACGAATGCAGGAAAGCATTTGATTTGCATAGAGATTTAGATGTATAGATCTTTGTGCAGATTACAAACCCAGGAGTTTATCTAGATTTAGATAGCAGAGCTCAGCCTATTTTGCACTGAAAATATGGCCAGCTTCAGGTAGGGAACCTTTGGGGACTTTTCAAGATAAGTGAAACTGATGAAATGTAATATTTTTAGGCACAGCTTTGGCAGAAATAAAACAACTCTGTCCTTTCTGAAACTGATGATTTTTGTGTGTGGTGGGGGAGGGGGAAGTGGGGATTAAAACATTCGACTTTTTAGTGAATCGTGATTTATACGTATTTTGTTTTGTTTTTCTACTAGGTAAAAACAGTTAGAAAAAGATTGATGTTAATTTTATTTGTATAGGTGGCCAGTCAAAAATCTTTTGGGTAATTGCTACATACAAAACCCTGTAACTGAATTCAGCATGTCCATTAATATAAACTAAATATGAAATGAAAGCTTTAACCATAGAAATCTGTATAGGACTGTGTGTTTGGGGTCTCAATAAACCACCTAGAAAGGCATGTTGTAGGAATTACCTGATGAGTGCAAAAACAAAATACTTAAAGAAATGGTAAACTGGAGTTAACGAAATCATTTATACTAAAATAAGGAAAGTTTAAACAATGGTTTTAAAAGACTTTCTGGTATCTCACAAGATAGGCTCTACAGGCCTGACATTGTCATTGAAATCTAGGAAGATCTAGTCTGAATGAAAATGATTCTAAATGAAAGTCCAGAACTATGAATGGCATCGGTAATATCCAGGGTTGAAACAAACTGTTCCTTTCTTCTTTCCTGAAAATCATAAAATATAATTTTGGGGTGAGGGTAGGTGCTTCATTCAAGTTTATGATTTTTTATGCATCCCCCTTATTTTTACTGTGTAGGTTCTTACAGATATATGGATAGTGTTATGTATTACATCTAACCTTTTTATGTTTTAATGGACAAACTTATGATAGAGCCATTAAAAAGAAAATGTGTTTGTGAATAGTTCCCCCAATTCTATCTGTCCAGAAAAGCAATTGGTGCTTATGTTCTAGAATAGACTAGACTCTTTAGTGTTCCTCTACTCCATCCCACTTGACTCAGTTCAGTTGCAAAGTAAATTTAATGGACTTGCTTTTTTGAGCCAGTCAAGCTCTAGCCTTCACTTAAATAAGCAACATCTATCTGGAGCAAAACAGGCATGAAAAGGAACCATTCTGCTAATTTAAAATATAAGCAGCAACCTGCTTCATAGTTGCTCAAGTAAAATACTTTTTATTTCGAGGAAATATCTTTCTAACCAGTTACTTTCTAAAAAAATATTTGAGATGATTCCTTTTTTTCTGCCTTTGAAACCATTTTCCAGTGCCAAATAAAATGAGCTGTTTGTCATAAGCCAAGTAACTCCATAAAATTTAAAGGCATTAAGTTAAAATTCAGGAGCACTAGACCACACCTGGTTTGTGATCTTTCTCCTTCCTCTGACATCCCAGCTCTCTCTGCCCACCACCCCCAAGCCTCACGTTGAACAACACAGCCCCACCCCTAGCTTTGCTGCATACCATTGCAAAAATAAAACCCCCACAAAAGATATTTTCTCAGAATTAGTGACTTTTCATATATTATCTTTTCCTGGAAAACAAATCTATTCCTCCTGAAGGCACTTGGATACTGTTGGCTGATGATTGAATGCTTACTCTTTTGACAGGCAAAGGACAATGTTGAGAGACATGAATTAATTAGAAGTAACATGTGCATGGAAATAGTGATGGTTTAACTACAAGAGCAGGAGTTGACTCAGCGTCTAATTGACAACGTTAGGGAAGACTTTATAGATATTTTAGGCTCCATCAATATACAAAGTCAGGGGCTTCCCAGGTGGCTCAGTGGTAAGAGAATCTGTCTGCCAATGCAGGAGGTGCAAGACACCCAAGTTTGATTTCTAGGTCAGGAAGATCCCTTGGAGAAGGAAATGGCAACCCACTCTAGTCTTCTTGCCTGAAATCCCCATGGACAGAGGAGCCTAGTGGGTTCCATGGGGTCGCAAAGAGTTGGACACGACTGAGTGGCTAAGCACACACACAATGTACAAAGTCAAGAAGTATTTTAGAAAAAGTTTTTAAATATACCTATACAAGAACACAAGCTTTTTACCCATTGTCTTAATTACTTTTATTCACTTTGACTGGCTTTTTGTTTTTAAATTTTGTTCTTATTGAAGACTTGCAGGCATGGGTCTTCCTGAACGTTGTTTTATTATCCCCTTTTGTTTTCTGAGGTTAGGGTGTTAGAACACCTCTGATCTAATCGGAACAGGACCAGTTTTATATCATTTTCAAGTAATTTACATGCATATGATTCATCAGATCACATGCTTGTGTCAGCTTTGCCTGGGTTATGTTGTAACTTACTTTATCTTAAAGTGAAGTTGCTCAGTCATGTCTGACTCTTTGCGACCCCATGGACGGAATAGCCTACCAGCCTCCTCCATGCATGGGATTCTCCAGGCAAGAATACTGGAGTGGCTTGCCATTTCCTACTCCAGGGGATCTTCCTGACCCAGGGATCGAACCCAGGTCTCGCACATTGCTGGCAGACTCTTTACCGTCTGAGGGATCATGATAAAAAGTATATTTGTTTTGACAGGAAGAGTTCAGAGTTTTGTTGTTCAGTCACTCAGTCATGTCCAACTCTTTGCAACCCCATGGACTGCAGCACACCAGGCTTCCCTGGCCTTCACCGTCTCCCAGAGCTTGCTCAAACTCATTTGTTTTGACAGGAAGAATTTAGAGTTTTAAGTATGTTTATTTCCACAAAATGGCAATGGAAGCTTAGTAAATGAACATGTGCTTGCTATAAACATCTCTTTTTAGCATTTTACAGATTCATTCTTTCATCTTCTCTCATAGGACCAGAAAATCCATAATCTAAATGTTAATTTTATTTTTATTTGATTGGCATTTTCATTGAAGGGTGTTATTCAAAGACATGAACATCAACTATTAAAGAAAAGCTATGTGCCCAAGTATTTGTCAGGAAATGTAAAAGAGAGATTTCATAATTTATCAAGGAACAACAAAAGAAATTAATTAGTTTTATTACTTTCTTTTTAAGAATGCTGACTTTATAGTTATGTAGTCAACTGATGAGTATAATGATTTAATTAGAACCAAAATAAATAAATGTTACTAAAAGCCTTTGTATAACACATTTGTTTCGAAAGCAAATCTCATTTTAATGATTATTCCTGAAATTTGCTATTGAAAGTTTAGTCAAATCAGTTATATTTATGGAAGGCTGTGTTCTGCACTCTGTCAGTCATGTCTGATTCTTTGTGATCCCGTGGACCGTATCCCACCAGGTTCCTCTGCCTGTGGAGTTTTCCAGGCAAGAATACTAGAGTGGGGTGTCATTTCCTACTCCACTGAATCTTCCAGACCCAGGGATCAAACCTGCATCTTTTGTTTCTCCTGCCATGGCAGGTGGGTTCTTTACCACTGATACCACTTGAGAAGCCTAGCTGTTTTAAACAGTGCCCTCAATAGCAGTTATGATATTATTAATTATATGGGATAAGTAGCAAGTAGTAGCATCCAAGTTGCTTCTTAATAGCCTCGCATAAAGAACTTCATTATGCAATTCATAGGGAAGAAGAAGGATGTAACATAAATTACCTGTATTTTTATGGGCTCATAAGTAGGGAGGTAAGGTGACCATTTAGGGTTTCCCCAAACAGGGCTCATTAATAGAATGGTATTAATATTTATGTAAGCACTGAAGACAGTCAGCATGGCCTGGTCACCTTTCCTTGGTGTCTCACACCTGGCCCAGTCATGATGCCAGATTTCTCTAGATTAAACTTGGTTGTAGTTGTTGCAAGAGAACCCATGGCAAGAAAGGAGACAGGTCTTCTGATGAGTGCAAACAGAAGGAGCAGCATGCGTGCACATAGAGCAACGAAACAGTTCAGAGAAATCTGCCAGGGCAACTTTCCTGCCAAGATCTGCCGAGTGTCCTGCTGTTCGTCTCAGGGTCAGAGTTTGAGAATCGTATTGGGTATAAGTTTTAAAATAGTGCATTTTATTTTCCGATGTAAGATATACAGTGGTACAGACTGTGGGTTTGGAAGCCAAAGAAATTTATGCTCTTACTTAAAGTATGTTAAGTTTAATGATCTAATAAAATAGCATGCAAAAAAAAAAAAATGCCTGGTGAAAGTGGGCACTCAATAAATATTTCATGCCCCCTCCTACTCTGCTCTTAATAATGGGTTGTTAGAAGCACTGGAAGGAAAGTACAAAACTGAGATTTCACTTCTCAAAGCCAAATTAGCTTCTTACCTCAACCGACAAATTCTGAAGTCGAAATGAGTCATAATAAGGATTAGTCAGGGAAGCTTGAATTGAAGCTATTTCTCCTGCACGTGTGAACTCCTTATCAATTCCCTACTACTTATAATTGCTGGCTTCACTTTCTGAAATTAGCAGAGGGGAAAGCTAAGTAAAGACAGAAACCTAGCACCTTGCATTTTTTCTTCCCTGCCTAGAATGGTAGGGTAAGAATAGGTCTATGAAAACATAGTATTTAATGATGATTATTTAGGAGAAATGTCGAAATAAAACTATGAAAAAGAAAAGATAAATTCTAGCATAGTAGAGATCCTTTTGTCTTCAGTTTCTCCTATCTTTTAAAAAGCAAGAGAGGGGAGTGAACTTCCGGTCCCCTGTGGTTAAGGGGGGGTCTAGTGGTTAAGACTCAGGGTTTGCAATGCAGGAGTCATGGATTCAATCTTGGCTGGGGAACTAAAGATGTCATATGCCATGCAGTGCAGCAAAAAAAATTTTAAAAACCAGAGGTATAGGTATCTCTCTTTTAAACATTGTAATCTGGCTTCTGAAGTTCCAAGTCCCTGAAAGCCTTGTTATGAGTAGTCTGATTGCCGAACTCATGGTTTTAAGAGTAAGTGAAGGAGTGTGTGTGTGTCTGTGTGTCTCGGAGGTGGTCCTTAATCTGTTTCAGGCCAGTTTCCTAAGGAAGGGTTAAACCAACTGGTTGAGCTGATGATTTTACTCTCCTGTGGTGATATTTTATTTATATGATAAAATGCTTGGAAAGTGATTAATTTGTCAGGGGAACATCTTGTTCCTGTAAATTTGCTGAATATGTAATAAAATTGGCATCTCATGGATGGGAGAAATGAAGATTTTTAAAAACCGAATTAGCCGAAAGATCTTCCTGTATTTCCATCCGTTTATATTTACTTGGATTTCTCCCTTTAAAAACAACAGCTTTGAAAGATTCCTTTCTTGAAGTTAGGGGAGACATCTGAGCTAGGGAGGTTAAAAAAGTAAAAAAGGAGGGCGGAGGTAATGTAAGAAGAGAGATGGAACGGTGGATGCTGATGCCTGCTCTCTCCCTGGACCAACAATGACTGATACATCCATTAAATTTCAGCCCAGGCTGATTGACTGAGTGGATTTATATAAATTAAAAAATACAGGTCATATACCTTTTCTGATAGCCTGTAAATGAGAAATAGGAATTCCTCTAAACCTCAAAGGAGGAAATCCATAGGCGAGGCTTTCGAGTCAATAAAGCACTCCAGCATCAACTCTTCTTGCTGTGTTTGTACAATAAGTTTTAGTTAATAGACAAATATTATCCCAGCCTGCCCCCGACTTTCTCCAGCAAGAGGTAAATTGTAAATGAATCCAAACCATGTTGAAGATTTTCCAGCTTTCGTTGCCGTTTGAACTTGCACTTTCCAGGAAGGAAGGAGGCAGACACCACCCTTTGCTCCATTTTCTTGGTGTAACAAGTGAAAATGGCATTCGTTCAGGAACAATGACTTTTATTCACGCTCATTCTCTCAGCACCGTGTCCATTTGTCCATTGGAATGAGCCACTTATCATGCTTCCAGGTTTTTCCTCTTTCAACATCAAGAGTTATGAAAGGAAAATTCCATTTTTCCCTGGCCCTCCATGACAGGCAGGCTGAAGATTGTGGTCATTTGGATTAAAAACATATCCATCACCACCAGCCGGCAGGTTATTATGATGTCTCCTTTGAATATATGAATTTCATACACTGCATGTTGGAAGTCTAAGAATGCCAACTTTTTAGATAAATAATTATCCCATTGGTGATGTACAGCATACTGTTGCCATATTTTCTCCCTTTTACAGCATTCTTGCCCTCATCACCCATAACATAAATCTTTGACTTTCATATTTAATAAAAGGACTACGGTAACAACCACCCTGTGCTCAGTATAGTCAACCAATCACATGCCATCCTTCAGCCATCATTATTTGGGTTTTTTGCGGCTGATATTTTAGTAGACAGTCTAGCTTAAATTTGACAGCATATTTGATACAGCAGTGCAGGTAAATAAGCAGATAACCTTACTTATGTGCTGGCTGTGACCTCAGCACACAGCCTTCAGCTTTGTGAGGTTCCGAGGATAGAAAGATGGATGAATGAATAAAGTTCCCAACATCAGTCAGTGTTATTATCTGAGCTTGATAATCTGTCAGCTGAATTTTGGAGACTGGGGAGAAATATGGACATGTTGAGGCAGGCTAGGACAGGAATGACCATTTCTCAAGAGATCCATTTTATCTAAGCATCAATTCCCTCTGTCACAGAATCTTTGGTCCCTTAGGAATGGGAGAGAGGTATTATACCATTGCTCCTATAGAAGTTCCAAGTGCTAACACCGAGCTCCTTACTCCATCTCCTGTTTCTTTGATTTCCCTGCCATCCAATTTTATCTCTCACAGTGGATCCTAGTATCCTTGTCTGTGAAATTCATGTCTGTAACTGGCCATCACTTACTGTGAGTAAGTAAACCTGCTCATCTCCATTAGATATGACTCTGGAGTTCACATGTGGATGTAGATGCTCCAGGAGGAGACTTGAAATCGTGTATATCTAACTAGTTAGCTACTAGGTGGTTGTGTTTACTGGCTAAGTCGTGTCTCACTTTTTTGCGACCCTGTGGGCCATAGCCTGTCAGGCTCTTCCATTCATGGAATTTCCCAGGCAAGGATACTGGAGTGGTTGCCTTGTCTTCCTCCAGGGGATCTTTCTAACCCAGGGATTGAACCTCTGTCTCCTGCATGGGCAGGTGATTTTTTTTTTTTTTCTTTTACCACTGAACCACCAGTGAAGCCCAGCTACTGGATCAGTTCAGTCACTCAGTCCTGTCTGACTCTTTGCGACCGCATGGACCTGCAGCACGCCAGGCTTCCCTGTCCGTCAACATCTGCTGGAGTTTACTCAAACTCATGTTCATTGAGTCAGTGATGCCATCCAACCATCTCATCCTCTGTCATCCCCTTCTCCTCCGGCCTTCAAACTTTCCCAGCATCAGGGTCTTTTCAAATGAATCAGTTCTTCGCATCAGGTGGCCAAAGTATTGGAGTTTCAGCTTCAGCATCAGTCCTTCCAATGAATATTCAGGACTGATTTCCTTTAGGGTGGACTGGTTGGATCTCCTTGCAGTCCAAGAGACTCTCAAGAGTCTTCAACACCACAGTTCAAAAGCATCAATTCTTCAGCACTCAGCTTTCTTTATAGTCCAACTCTCACATCCATACATGACCACTGGAAAAACCATAGCCTTGACTAGATGGACCTTTGTTGGCAAAGTAATATCTCTGCTTTTTAATATGCTGTCTAGGTTTGTTATAGCTTTCCTTCCAAGGAGTAAGCATTTTTTAATTTCATGGCTGTAGTCACCATCT
>NW_011494897.1:5374840-5434337 GCF_000754665.1 Bison bison bison
TAGTCACCATCTGATTTTGGAGCCCAAGGAAATAAAGTCTCTCACTGTTTCCATTGTTTCCCCATCTATTTGCCATGAAGTGATGAGACTGGATGCCATGATCTTCGTTTTTTTTAATATTGAGTTTTAAGCCAGCTTTTTCACTCTCCTCTTTCACTTTCATCAAGAGTCTCTTTAGTTATTCTTCACTTTCTGCCATAAGGGTGGTGTCATCTGCATATCTGAGGTTATTGATATTTTTCCCGGCAATCTTGATTCCAACTTGTGCTTCATCCAGCCCAGCGTTTCACATGATGTACTTTGCGTGTTAGTTAAATAAGCAAGGTGACAGCATAGAGCCTTGACGTACTCCTTTCCCGATTTGGAGCCAGTCTGTTGTTCCATGTCCAGTTCTAACTGTTGCTTCTTGACCTGCATACAGATTTCTCTGGAGGCAGGTCAGGTGGTCTGGTATTCCCATCTCTTTCAGAATTTTCCACAGTTTATTGTGATCTACACAAAGGTTTTGGCATAGTCAATACAGCAGAAGTAGATGTTTTTCTGGAACTCTGTGGCTTTTTCTTTGATCCAGTGGATGTTGGCAATTTGATCTGTGGTTTCTCTGCCTTTTCTAAATCCAGCTTGAACATCAGGAAGTTTTCAGTACACGTACTGTCGAAGCCTCACTTGGAGAATTTTGAGCATTACTTTGCCAGCGTGTGAGATGAGTGCAATTGTGTGGTGGTTTGAACATTCTTTAGCATTGCCTTTCTTGGGCTTGGAATGAAAACTGACCTTTTCCAGTCCTGTGGCCACTGCTGAGTTTTCCAAATTTGCTGGCATATTGAGTGCAGCCACATCACCACCAGGGCCCGTCCTCGTGGCTGGGCTCCGCCAGGCCTGCTTTCCAGGGCCACAGCTGCCCTCAAACATGCACATCAAGGGCAACACTGTGTTCCAAAGCCCCTGCGCAGTCCATTCAGCTACTTTGTATCAGTGATCAAGTCTTATGAGATGAACAGCACTAATTTTCCCCTCTTCCTGTTTTCCCTACATCTTTCTTCTTGGACTTTGGCTAAGAACAAGGAATGTTCCTACCTTGTCTGCTTGCCTTCTGAAAAGTGGTCAGATGTACTGTCATAGGAGAGCCACGCCTTACTAGCAAACAGAGGAGGCAGGGGCTTGGGTCTTGAAGAGGCTGACTCAGAGGCTGCTGAGGTTGACAGCCATTGTGACTCATACTGTGCGTTGTTGAAGTCACTCCAGAGAGACATTCCTCATGGTTCTTGCTTGAAGACTATGTCTCTAGTGGTAGGTGTCACTTTTTTCCTCCCCCAAAGTGATCATTGTAGCTTTATCCGCACTTTCTTGTTTTATTCTTGTGATTAATAGCTAAGAAGGCCTAGTGTAGTTAAGCAGTTTCAGGATTTATCTCTAACCTGAATTTTCCCCCTGACCTGTGTTAGACTAGGTGTCATCCACATGGAATCTGATGGCAGGTGGAGGGGCTGGGGGAGGTTGGTGTTCTAAACCTCAGCATTTTCTTGCATGACTTTCATGCAGCCTGCATTCTTAGCATGGATATATTGACTTCTGAAACACATTTTCCTCTGGAAAAAGACTTCATTATTCTTCAGTGTCCATATCATTCTTGGCACATAAAGATTTGTAAACTGCTTCCTTTAAAGCTTTCCTGTGAACACCTAGCATCCTCCCTTCATCTCAAGTACTGAGAAGTTAAGGAGATCATTTTGGGTGATAGTGTGAGCTTATGTTGGTGAAAAGTCAGTACAAGTTAGAAAGTGAAAGTGAAGTCGCTCAGTCGTGTCTGACTCTTTGTGATCCCATGGACTGTAGCCTATTGGCTTCCTCTGTCCATGGGATTTTCCAGGCAATAGTACTGGAGTGGATTGCCATTTCCTTCTCCAAGGGATCTTCCCAACCCAGGGATCGAACCCTGGTCTTCCTCATTGTAGACAGACGCTTTACCGTCTGAGCCTCCAGGAAAGCTCCCAGTACAAGTTAGAATGTGTTATCAAAGTGTTTAAACAAATGTAATTTACAACAAATCCCAAAGGCTGACTAGTTTTCTTGTGACAGCCCCAGGTAGGTATGGATTTATATTTCAAAAGTAGGTGCAGCTTAATGTTCTGATTTGATTATTGCAAAGATTAAAATATTTTGTCTCACAGATTTGTAGTAACACTTTGGATTTGCATAACATTTAAACTCTTCAAAGGTTTTCATATCTATTTTCTTTTTGTGTCTCAACATTTCTGCGTTAGATAGTGTGAGCACTAATTAATACCTACATTTTAGTTAATAGATAGCTGAGACACAGAAAATTAATGTATATTAATTAATTACATATACATAGTGTATATGTAATATAATTAATATGTTTTGATATTAATGATAAAAGCTAATTGGTCTGGAAGTTCTACCTGGTATCTAGCTCAGGTTTTTCATGCTGTGAAATAATATAATTTCTCCTTATTAGAAGGCTCTAAATCTGTTTCAATTAAATAATAGTCATCTTTTAGCTTTTCCTTTCTATGGTGTAAATAATCTAGTATTTTCTAAGTCGCCAAGTAATTTTGACTTTTCAAAATTATCCTTTGTTGTTAGATGTTTAAGGGGATAAGGTACTTTTTTTTCTTTTTGTTTTATTTTGGTCCCATTTTTGTTATTTTGTATTTGTATCATCATCACAGATACATCATAGCACTTAACTGAGTATGCAGTTGTTTAAGAAATAGTATTGAAAACTAAAATCTTTAGAAGATAGTAGTTATATGTGTGACTACAGTTGACATGTTTAATTGGCTGCTATAAAGTATTGTTATTAAATCTTCGTGGTTCAGCATTTTGTAGCTCAGAGGACAAAATTTAGACAGAAATTTCAAGTTCAAGTTCCAGTTCTATGACAATACTGTTTCCTCATCTGTAAAACAGAGAACATGCTTGTCATACAAGTTTGTTTCGAGAATCATTGTGTGATTATAACTTCTTTTCTCACTGTTAAAAAGGAAAAAAAATCCTGATATCTTATTGAGACATATGAAATAATATTAATATTTCTTACGACCATTATCCTGAGAGCTCACCATACTCTGAGAAGTGGTAGAATGGAGGACCATCTATGCCTCAGCTTCATGACCTTGACTAACTGATATTTAGTGTTGGAAGTTTGGTATTTCAAGTAATGCCAGATAAATATAAGCCAGACATAGAACTTATGTGATGAGGTTTATAACAACATTTATAAAGAATAATGATGCCTTTAGTTAACATTGTGCCTTGCAGCTCATTTATTTATTCAACAAACATATTAAGTGACATATTCATTGAGTAGTTAATATGAGTTCAGCATCATACAAAGTGCCAAGGATACAAAGTCAAATGCACTATAGTCCATGTCTTCAAGAGAGATGTTAATTAAAAAAAAAAAACCTTTTTACTTTGATATATTTGTAGACTCACATGCAGTTATAAGAAATAATACCGAGAAATACTATACATTCACCCAGTTTTTTCCGTGGTGAAAATGAAATGAAATGAAGTCGCTCAGTCGTGTCCGACTCTTTGCGATCCCATGGACTGTAGCCCACCAGGCTCCTCGGTCCATGGGATTTTCCAGGCATGAATACTGGAGTGGGTTGCCATTTCCTTCTCCAGGGGACTTTCCCGACCCAGAGATCGAACCTGGATCTCCCGCATTGTAGGCAGACGCTTTACCGTCCAAGCTACCAGGGAAACCAAAAATCCATGGGGAGCCTTCTTTAAACAAAACATAGAATTTATTAAAGTTGATGCTTAAGTATCTGCCATAATGGAATAGTTCACATGGTTCTACAGTAACAAAACAGAAGTTGAATCATCTAACATTTTTCCGTGGTAACCTCCTTCAATTATAGTACAAGATCACAACCAAGAGGCTGATCCTGAAAGAGTTTACTGACTTTAGATCTCATCGTGTACACTCATTTGTGCTTGTGTGTGTGAGTGCGTGGGTTTAGTTCTGTGTAATTTTATTGTAAATGTACGTTCCTCTGACCACCACCACAGTCAAGATAAAGAACAGTTCCATCACAAGATGGGCATTTGTTTTTGCATTGCTGATCAGTCGCTAAGTCATGTCCACCCGTGAACTGCAGCACGCCGGGCTTTTACTGTCCTTTACTGTCTCCCGGAGTTTGCTCAAAGTCATGTCTCTTGGTCAGTGATACCATCCAACCATTTCATCCTCTGTCACCTCCTTCTCCTCCTGCCCTCAAGTCTTACCCAGCATTAGTGTCTTTTCCAGTGAGTCAGCTCTTTACATCAGGTGGCCAAATTATTGGAGCTTACTTTATTAAAAAAAATATATATATATATGTATACTTCGTTAAAATCATTTTAGCTTCATCAATTCTCATGTATTATTTATGGATCACTGGAGGTGGAGAAAACTCTATTCATGATGCTCAGAATGTCTGCCTCCTCTTTTTTTCATTGTCTTTGCTACCATTTCACTTCAGGTTCTTCTCATCCTTTATCTGGCCAGATAGAAGAGCTTCCGAAGTTGGCCTTTAAACACTGTGAGTTCAGAGATCTGGTCTGTTTGTTTTATCAGGTGATATTCCTGAAACACAATAGGGATGAATGACATGGACACTGCTGCAGTCAAAACTGTGTTTAATAAAAGCACAATATTGGTTACGTCTTTTCTCCTTAGAAGTCTTCAGTAGCTTCCCATCACCTATAAAATGGCATCGAATCTGCATATCATAGTATTTCAAACCTTCCACAGTCTGGCCAACCTACTTTTTGAACCTGTAGCAGATTCCAGATCCCCTATCTTGTTCTGCAGAACCACTCCCTCCTTCATTCTATGAGCCTCCCCTGCACTTCTGGATCATCCTCCTCCATCCTAAAATGGCCTTTCTCTTCTTACTCATTGAGATCGTTCTGAACTCAATAGCGCCTTTGCAAACAGTTGTTTACACTTCCTGTACTATGAGATATAGCTCCCATGTAACAGATTCAGCAACTGAGGTTTGTAGATAACATCTCAGCACCTGCAGTTAGTTTGGCACTGCTGCTGCTGCTAAGTCGCTTCAGTCTTGTCCAACTCTGTGTGACCCCATAGACAGCAGCCCACCGGGCTCCCCCGTCCCTGGGAGTCTCCAGGCAAGAACACTGGAATGGGTTGCCATTTCCTTCTCCAATGCATGAAAGTGAAAAGTGAAAGTGAAGTCGCTCAGTCGTGTCTGACTCCTAGCGACCCCATGGACTGCAGCCAACCAGGCTCCTCCATCCGTGGGATTTTCCAGGCAAGAGTACTGGAGTGGGGTGCCATTGCCTTCTCCGAGTTTGGCACTAAGGAATGACAATGTTGGTGAACTCAAAGCCAAGGTGTCTAATTAAAACTCTTATAATCATTTACTAGTTCATCCTGTAGATTGTTCAGTTTCAATCAAATCTCTTACTTTGACCTAAGAAAATAGAAAAATAGATTTTCTATGTTTAATGTTTATCTCACAGATTCTTGAGATTGTGTGAACAACACGCTAATTAAAAAAAAAAAATTGTAACCCAGCATTTAAAGTCCACTACTTTTTGCAGATGTGACTTCGCGTTTTGTACATTCATTCACTAGCCCAGGCACGGTGTTAAATTTAGGAAGAGATATAGTGTACAGTCCTCCTCAAGAGGAGGGATGCAAACATAAGTATCCACGGGAAAGACAATGTGTTAAGTGCGGTTGTAGAAGTAGGCTGGTGGAATTATGGGAATATCTAGGGAAAGTGGTGCTGGGAAGACTTCCTGGAGATGTGATAACTCAGTAGAAGTTTTATTAATGAATGGGAGCTGACCAGATGTTGGAGCAAAGGAAAGGAGAAATGCATTCCAGGGAAAAGAGAAAGCTGGTTGGTAGGAAGAATTACAAGTCACTAAGCACTGCATGAAGGATCTGTAGTGGCTCAGCGGTAAAGAATCTGTCTGTAGTATAGGAGGTACCGGTTCCATCCCTGGTTTGGGAAGATCCTCTGGAGAAGGAAATGGCAACCCATTCCAGTATTCTTATCTGGGAAATTCCATAGACAGAGGAGCCTGGCAGGGTGCAGTCCACGGGGTCACAAAGAGTCGGACAGGACTTGGTGTCTAAACAACAACAAAGCATTTCGTGTAAGAGGTACAAGGTGGGGAGAAGTGAGATTTAGGGTGGAAGAGGATTGTTTACCTGTAGGATGTGTATGGAGCCATTGACAGAGATAAACTTGGCTGAATTCATCTTCAGGAATGTACAGTTTTATTTATTTATTATTTCACACAGTTTTATTATTTTGCAGAAACCTCTTTTCAGGAAAACATGAATTAGCTGTACAATCACGTCATTTCTCCTTGGCTAAGTACTGAATGCTGTAACCTTCATGTGTATGTAAGTTAAAGAAGGGAAGAAATGTGTTCTGTGATTTATTTTCCTTCCCATTAAGGAACATCATCCCCCATCTTCCTACTTGAGGAGCATCTGGTAAATTGGTGTTGAAATCATTTTTAAATTGATGTAAGTCACTATGCAAGTTTTCTTTCCTGAAAGCTCCATAGAATTAGGCATTTCTTTTGAAATACATGATTTTAACTACTCCAGTTTTCTATATTGCACTTCTCCCCTGACTCTTTTTATTAAAACTGTGTTTATACTGATAATCTAAAAGATATTTTTAAAAATGAGATGACTCCCCCTCTTTTTCTGATTTCCATGTTTTAAATCCTTAATGTTTCCTTATTCTGTGTCCCATAATCTTCCTTGTTGCAAAAGACTTCTCCAGTGGTCTAGTGGTTAAGACTCTGCAGTCCCAGTGCAGAGGTCCTGGTCAGAGAACTAGGTCCCACATGCTGTAACTGAAAATCCCGCAGGCTGCAGCGAAGATTGCAGATCCCATGTGCTGCAACGAAGACCCGGTGCAGCCAAATAAATAAATATTTGAAAATTAAGTAAAATGTCAAAGAATCAAACCAAAAATGTTCAAAAGCCCACCATGAGTTACTTACAATGACACATGACCACATCACCGCTCCAATTTTGCCTATTTGCATAAGCCGTTTTGTCGTGAGCCCTGTCTTGGAGGAAGACGATGAGGAGTGAACTCAGGTTATCTTTCTTTACTTCCCAAATGTGCACATGGATCCACGGAATTATTTGGTGTTTACAGTAAAAAAAAATTTCATAAGTATTTAAAAAATAAAATATGAAAAGGTGTTTACCCAGATCAATAGAATATTATTTATTATAGGCCTAGTTTTTTTTTATTTCTTTTTTTTTTAAGTTGGGGGAAGGATGTTTGCTTTACAGTGTTGTGTTAGTTTCTGCTGTACAAAAACATAAGTCAGCTATGTATGTGCTTGGTCACTCAGCCGTGTCCAACTCTTTGCGACCCCATGGACTGTAGCCCGCCAGGCCCCTCTGACCATGAGATTCTCCAGGCAAGAATACTGGAGTGGGTTGCCATTTCCTCCTCCAGGGGATTTTCCTGACCCAGGGATCGAACCCTCATCTCCTGTGTCGCCTGCATTGACAGGCAGATTCTTTACCTATGAAAAGGGGGAAGAGAATCAGCTATATACTATATAAATATGTATATATATATACACACACATATACACACATATTCATATATCCTCTCCCTCTTGAGCCTCCTACCTACCCACCTCATCCTACCTCCCTAGGTCATCACAGAGCACCAAGCTGAGCTCCCTGTGCTATACAGCAGGTTCCCACTAGCTCTGTGTTTTACACATGATAGTGTGTAAACATTTATGTGTGTGTGTGTGTGCATGCTCAGTCATGTTTGACTCTTTGGAACTCTGTGGACTGTAGCCGTCCAAGCTTCTCTGTCCATGGGATTTCCCAGGCAAGAATACTGGAGTGGGTTGCCATTTCCTGCTCCAGGGGATCTTCCTGACCCAGGGATGGAGCCTGTGTCTCTTGTATCACAGGCAGATTCTTTATCCATTGAGCCATTGAGGAAGCCTAGTAGTGTATATACATTAGTACTACTCTCTCAATTTGTCCCACCCTTTTCTTCCTCCTCTGTGTCCACAAATTATGGGCCTAATCTTAATTTCATCCTTTGTCCTGTTCATAGGTTAGAAAAAGATCTGACCTCAGAGTTGGAAACCTGGAATTTGGACTAAATTCTACCTCATAATTCTCAATGTCCTTAAATAAGTCATGTGTCTCACTTCCCTGACTCACTCAGTTCTTATGTGTAAGTCAAAAGTACAGGTAGGTGTTGATGAAGAATTTTCTAAGTCTGCCTGTTTAAGACTTGGGGCTTCCCAGGTAGCTCAGTAGTAAAGAATTCACCAGGAGACACAGGTTTGAGCCCTAAGTTGGGAAGATCCTCTGGAAAAGGAAATGGCAACCCAGTACAGTATTCTTGCCTGGGAAATCCCATGGACAGAGGAACCTGGCAGGCTACAGTCCTTGGGGTTGCAAAAGGGTTGGATACAACTTAGTGGCTAAATAACAACAACAAGGCATAAGAATCAATAGAAACTTCTATTGATAAATAGATAACTTCTATTGATACTAGATAGTAAGTATCTAAGAGTGAATTCTTGTGATGTGGTAAGTGTATGTTTAACTTCATTAGAAACTTCCAAACTGTTTTTCCACAACTGTCATACCATTTTGTACCCTGCCAGCAATGTATGTGAGTTCCAGTTGCTTCACATCCTCACCAACATTTAGTATTGTCAGTCTTGTGAATTCCTATGAATGTGAAGAAAACAAAAATTTCTTTTTCAACTGTAATAGAAACTCTAAAAATTATACAATACAAATTACTCTATATAATTTAGGGATGTCAGAATTAGCACCTGGGGCTTCCCTGGTGGCTCAGATGGTAAAACGTTTGCCCGCAATGTGGGAGACCTGGGTTTGATTCCTGGGTCAGGAAGATCCCCTGGAGAAGGAAATGGCAATCCACTCCAGCACTCTTGCCTGGAAAATCCCATGGACGGAGGAGACTGATAGGCTACAGTCCACGGGGTCGCAAAGAGTTGGACATGACTGAGCGACTTCACTTCACTTCAGAATTAGCATATTCCTTCATGAATATTGAAAATATTAAGTTTAATTTTCTATTATACCATTTTTAGAATCTCTAATCACTTATATGTATATATGACATCCATTGATGTTTCTATAGGAGATAAATGTGTGTGTGTGCATGTGTGTGCGTGTGTGTGCATATATAAGCATATTTATTCTCATCTCCACTTTTCTTGTTTGTTACAACGTCACGAACGATTTATCTTCTTTCATAATCTACCACATTTCTTAAAAAGCAGGGTCTTATTGCTAGTAGTTGAAAATAGCTACCTAATCAGAAGATGTCATCAGTAAAGTGAATCTTTCCTAAAAAATGCATCTTTATGTAACAGATTTAGGATATCTTTTAAATCAAGTATGAAGATACTACCAGTTCAGTGACCAATTTTACATGTTAAGGTGTTTTTTTTATAAGGCATGTATTTATTGGTTTACAGTTAAGTCTGTCATGAAAATATTTTGATCATAACCTCTCCAGTGATTTACTGAGTGGTTGATATGACGTGGACCAACCAGCTAGTCTTCTGAGTGACTGGATTAGAGAACAAAAGGATGATTCTTCTAACGTTCATAGGAGAATGAGGTAGTGAGCCAGTTGACGAAATATGTAATCAAAACTTCTCACCCCAGGATTCAGACAGTGTCTCTTCTCATTTTGTAAAGTTCGCCTGTGGATCTTTACGTATTATTGCCTTTAGAGATGACAGATTTTCACAGAGTTAGAAAGCAGTGAAATACATTTAGCACTGAGTCTTTACTGAGGATGGTTTAATCCTTCTCTGATGCAGAAAGCACTTTATAATTTTATAGCTCCACAGCTTTCATTATTGTGAATGCCAGTTATTATATTGGCTAAGAGCGGAAGTGATGTTGGATCAAGTCTGTGCTAACCGAACCTCGGATTGGGGGACATGGACATGTGTTTACCCATATACATCTCTTTATTTTAAATTATATATAAATTTTTCCATTTTCATTTCTTTAGGTTTCCCTTCAGTTTCCCCCCCACCCCCAGCCCAGCCTTCTCTACCTTTTCTGAATATATACATCACTCTCAGTTTTCTTAACAAAAGTACAATTTCAGGCTTTCTCTATGTGAAAACCATGACAAAGTGATTTTATAGCCAGTTCCGAAAGTGACTAAACTTGACAACAATTGTATTTTATGACAACCTCTCCTTTCATGTCCCCGGCCTACTTTTATATCAGCATTTTTTTTTTTTACCCCAAATGTGAACAATTTCATATCTCTGCATTGGCTGAAAACAAATCCCTTTACCAGGAAGACATTTTAATGGAGAAGAGCATGATTCACTTAAGCCACCGAGCCTTTACACCTTAACTCTATAATATTCAATTTCTCACTCACCAAGAACCAAAGCCATTTTTTTTTTTTTTGGTGGTTTGTGTTCCTAGGGGTTGGAAAAGAATTAGTATTATGGAACTAAACCAGATTAAGGGGGAATGTGAATTAGATTTGGTAACAGATGGTGCTGTGGAAATTAAAGGTTCTTTGCGAATGGAAGCGACAGCAGCTTGTTTCTCTTCTCTCTGTCTCTCCGTTCGGGCACTTGATAGACGGGTATAAATCACAACAATCCTGTCTTGACAGCCAATTTCGAGAATTTGATCTGGTTAAAGACATGGCTTTCCTGCTCCACTCCCCGAAACCTGCCTCTATTTTATTTTAACACAGCCCCTTGTCATATTCAGAAAAACGGACTCACCTGCCTCCCTGTAATGAAATTTTTCTTAATTACAGTTTTAGCTCTTCCGTGTTAATTACTTTTCCATTCAGCCTGAATTTTCATCGTATCTCTGAGGAATTTTTCCTTCTCTTTTTTCCCCCCACCATTTTTACTCATCATATGCTTTTGTTGTTTCTAAAGATGCTTTTCACTGTCAGAAGTTCTTGTCAGAGGCACTGTCTGAGAATCCTAATTATCAGAATCATTATTTGAGAAGAGAGATGCTTTCATGGGAAGTAGTAAAGTTATCAGATCAGAAAAATTGTAGAGGTGTCAGAAGCAGTCACCAAAATAGCAGATAGTTGAACAAAATTGCAGGAAAAGGTGAGTGACAAGGCTTTTTTTTTTTTTGGTTGATAAGAGCTGCAGAAACGTCTGCTCCATCAACTGAAATAAACCCCACCAAGTAAAAACATGTGCACACAATGTGGCCAAACCAGTTTGCGTCTGTGTTGACCTTATGATGATCTAGGAAACCTGAATTAAAGTGCAGAGAATCTAAATGAGAGACACGAAATTCTGAACATACTGGCTGGACTCTTTACAACCAGACCCTCAGGTCTGACCAGCTTTGGAGACAAGAACTAAAGTTGCCTCTGTCCACATGCAAGTTTGAACTCACGACCTATCAAGGAAAAGAAAATAGAAGAAAGGGGGGAAAAATCACTCCTGAAATGAAGAGAAGATTCTTTGAGCGAGCAACTAACAGTTGGTAGAAATGAAGCTTCCTACTGGCAGTCAAATCAAATGTAGTAACAACTCAAGGACTCCCTGCTGCTTGCTGACAGCGTGGTGTCACACACTGGGACAAACATCCACTTAAACACTGATTGCGGGGAATTGCCCTTTCCGCCAACGCCTCCTACCAAAAACGTAATGAGCAAGAAGAGAACCATTTCTAGGGGAAAAAAAACAACCAAGATTCCTGCTCCCCAGATTCCCTCTAATGATCACGGATCTATTTGTCCCTTTGTCACCCACTGGGAAGGATTACTCAGTTGAATGTCATTGCCGCAGTTGCATTGTTATGTGGCAGGTTGTTGGAGTACTTTTTCTTTCTCCTACAGCACACACACACGCACACACACACCCACTGCAAGTTGTTGAAGTACTTTTTCTTTCTCCTACAGCACACACACACACAAACACGCACTGCAAGTTGTTAGAGTACTTTTTCTTTCTCCTACAGCACACACACACACGCATACACACACATGTACTGCAAGTTGTTGGAGTACTTTTTCTTCTACAGCACACACACACACACACGCACGCACGCACACACACACCCACTGCAAGTTGTTGGAGTACTTTTTCTTTCTCCTACAGCACACACACACACAAACACGCACTACAAGTTGTCAGAGTACTTTTTCTTTCTCCTACAGCACACACACACACACACACACAGTACATGCACGCACTCCCCTGATCTTCAATAGTGGCTGAGTGCAGTGGCAGTCAAGGAAACAGACAGAAGTTTGGGAAGTGCGCTTTCATGCAGTAGCCCTTGCTCTCAGGTCTCATCCAAGTCACAAGCCAGTGTGGGTTTTATTTGAGTAAAATGTATATGTATATATGTATACATTTTAAAGGGCAGGAGTTATTTTAGAAAGCACTTCAGCACATCCTCCCATCTGACAAGTAAGAACGAAGATAGAGGATCAGCATGCCTTCGTGGCCTGCCTTAGGTCACTCAGCCCCAGGTCCCCACCTGGAGGCACACACCTCCTCCCTCCAGCCCTGTAAGAAGGCAGGGTTTCCTGAGAAATGAGAGAAACAGACCGAGTGTGGGAACTCTGGTGTCCTACATTTTTGGATCAGTTTTCCAGAACTGAGAAGATTTTAGAAATTTTTCTCTGCATGTTTGTCTTTGGGTCTTTGACTGCCACACCGCCACTGAGCCCTTCTGATCTGAATTCCTGGCCCCTCGGTGGCTTCCATTGGCTTCGCTCGATGGTGTCTCACTGCTGCATAATCCCTTTTACAAAATCCATTCTGCTACAGAACAAATCCTTTGTCATTTCTATGGCTTGAATTAAATGTATGTGTGTATCTATGTTATTTTTCCTTGCCTGCAAATAGTGGCTTGGGTCTTTAAGCTTCATCTTCTCTTCAGGCAGCTAGCTCAATGACAAGCTTTTATTTAAAAAAATAATACAGAGGAAGGAGTCTTAGGATTAATAATTAGCTGATTCTCCCTCTCCCAGCCCTCCCCCCACTCTCCTACTTCAGCTGAACAGCACCTGATACCAACAGAACATCATGGTAACCTCTGCTCTCATACATCACCCCAGACCAGCTGCTTTTGCATCCAGATGTTAACTACTGCAGACTAAGCTAGTAAGTTAAAAGTATAAATATAGTTTAACTGCTGTCCAATAGAAAGAGATGTGGTTTACTATCTGCGGTGCTACCGTGACTCTCCCTCTAAGACAGAAATGTTCCTGTAAACGCGAAGCAACGTTTATTTCAACAAGGATTCCTTCTCAGCATCTAGGCTTTCTTGCTACTGTGATTCACCTGGTTTCTGGGGATGTTGCAGAGTTCCACTCCAAAGGAACTGGCCTCTCTATGGAGGCAGCTGGCTTATTGGTCATTGTAATCACTTTTGCAAAACATTTTCTTAATGAGTAAAGGGTGACATCAATACTATGATCTCAGTATCCTTACATCAACTCCGGATAGCATTCTTGTTTCCTGTTCTAGTGTAGCAAAGAGAATAAGAAAGGGAGATTCAGACAGCCTGAGCGCTCTCATTGACCTGGATTTGATTTGTGAACTCCATCAGTGCAGTGTGTGTGTGTAAAGCATCTATATTCGATTGTAATTTGTAAAGATCAGTGCGTAGACTTTCTATGAGTTCAGTGTCTGTTTATTTCTCCTCTAGCGAGATGCTGTGAGAAGGTCTTCATTTAGCTGTCAGTACCCCCTACTGCTGTGTCCGCTTTTTCTCTTCAGTGTACTCCTTGACTGCTTGAAAACGGAATTGTCTGAACACAAGCAAACTTTATTGATCCATATTTCTGTTTGAAAGACCAGAGATTTGTAGAAGGAGGAGACGATTTCCTTTCTCTAGAAAGCTTACTGCAGAGGAGGTCTGCTCATGGCGTAGTAAATCTCTAAGACTGAATAAATGTTACATTCAGCATATATCCTAAGCTTCATTTTGATGATTTATCTTAGGTTTTTTTTTTTTTTTTTTTTCTGGTAGTGGTCCCCACCTTTTGCCCAGGGCTGTTTCACTCTAGCCTGGGGATAGCAGTCTGGTCAGCACTTGGGCATTTCCTACATCAAGACATAGGGTACACAATTCTAAAGCCCTCCTGTCCTCTGACTTTGGGTCCCAGGAGAGTAACCCGTATAAAGAAAGAAGTCTTCTTAGAGACTGGAGATAAAAATGCTTGTTTTGCATCTGTTATGCATCTAAGTTTCTGACTAGACATTTCTTGTCTTCTGACATCCATAGGTGACCAGGACTTGGGCAGTGGTGAGGATATAGTTAATTAAGCTGCATTAGGGCAAATATACACACTTGTTAAGACACTTAATTTGCCTCAATAATATTGATTACATGGCAGAAGTTTGTTTAAACTAAGTGGTATTTTCCCCCTACTGTTCAGTCCTTGAAGGCAATCTGTATAATAGCTAATAGCCATCATCAGTTAAATATCATGTTAGTTATAAAGTAATGTCATAAGAATTGATTTGGACTTGGCAGTGGAGGAGAAGTCTTCCTTCAAAGCCGATGTAGGTGATTAGCCAGAGTTTTAAGCAGAATCACGGTTCGTATAAACTGTGTATATTTTATAGACTTAAAGCTGCTCTATATTACATGAGTGCCCATTATATTAAAGAAAAGCTCAGTTAATAATGCAAAACATCATGTATGCAATTACCCTGCATTATTATGCATTTAACAGTTTTTATTGATTTGCCAGTAGCTCACTTACTGTATTTAGAGCTATAAACGAGGGATGCTCACCCCCAGATTGAAATAGGTCCAGGAAAACAAGCTAAGGATGAATTACACTACTAAGCACCTCAGCATCAGATCGAATCCTTAAATACAGAAACTGTCAACAGCCATAATGAGCAACATACTGTGATACCACAGAACCATTTCTTTTCCCATTAATAAAGTTTATCAACCAGGAAGCATCAGAAATCACCTGGCAATACAAATGGAAGCAGTTGGGATTTCCTACATCCAAAGTAGTACATGGTGATGGGTCTGGCTGGTATGGCGTAGTAAGATAGGGATGCTGGCATTTCCTGACCCGTACAGTTTAGAACACCCCAAAGTCCCATGGATGGAGGAGCCTGGTAGGCTGCAGTCTGTGGGGTCGCTAAGAGTTGGGCACGACTGAACGACTTCACTTTCACTTTTCACTTTGCTGCATTGGAGAAGGAAATGGCAACCCACTCCAGTGTTCTTGCCTTGAGAATCCCAGGGACAGGGGAGCCTAGTGGGCTGCCGTCTATGGGGTCGCACAGAGTCAGACACGACTGAAGCGACTTAGCAGCAGCAGCAGCAGCAGCAATGTTACTACCGCATTTCTCTTTACCGAGAAGGAATATAATCCGTTTCCCTTTGTTTTAGGTACAACCGCAGAAGGAGAGGCACAGGGTTTTATAGGTGTTTCTCTACCTTCAATTGGATGGCCAACCATCCTGGTTTGTCTGGGATGGAGGGAGTCCTAGGATGTGGCATTTCAGTGACTATACCAGGATAGTTGACAGACCTAGTTTCAGAGGAAAATTGGATAAGAAAAGATCACTGAACTCTGCAGTCTTAAAAGCAGAGTTTCAATGAAGTCCTTCCTGGTCATGGTTCAGCCCTAGGTATGAAGTTACATCAGGGCTTCCCTGATGGCTCAGCAGTAAAGAATCCACCTGCAATGCAGGAGATTCAGGAGATGTGGGTCCGATCCCTGGGTCGGGAAGATCCCCTGGAGGAGGAAATGGCAACCCACTTCCATATTCTTGCCTGAGAAATTCCATGGGCAGAGGAGCCTGGCGGGCTGCAGTCCAAGGGGTCTCAAAGAGTTGGACATGACTGAGGGATTGAACACCCACACACACACTCACACACAAAGTTACATTCCTGGGTGTGTTCCTTTCAACAACTCACCAGAAATGAGTTGCAGGTCTCCTTTTTTGTCCTAAAATTTTTTGCTTGGTAAGGCCTTTGATAGAATTGGCAAAGGGTTTGGCTTAGATAGAAGCTCTGATTTGTCATTTGAAGGAGCTAGCCCCTGGTTCTCATACAGCTTAGCTACATCTCCCAGTGACTCAAGCACCAGCTTTGTGAGGAGATGTTTGGTTACTGTTGTTCTTGACAGAGTAAATTGCAAAGAATCTTTTATTTATTTAACCATTGTAAAATTTAATTTCAGTGACCAGCTGAATAGGAGAAAAATAAAATTGCACTGGGGCGAAATCAAAATAGGACAGTTGGAGAGTGACGTGACGTTGCTGTTCTGGAACTTGAAAAGGTTTTTACCTTGGCCATTTCATGCTAGTATTACTTGCACAGAATCTTTTAGACTAAATGCTCAAGTTACTTGTTCAAACAATCAAGAACTGGCCACTACATCCTTGTGATTCTCTTAGGCAGACGTTTCTTGCGTTAGATGGACCTCAGCGTTTATTAAAGAAGACCTAAAATGATATCTCTGTGTGTGTGCGTGCGTACATGCGCACGTTTTAATCTTTCTGAGCGTGTGAATCATGATGTACGGTTCTTTCTTTACAATTAATGATCTCCTTCTGTTGGGTTAACCAGGCAGACCTGGAGATATTTCTTATTAAAAGAAAAAATCCTCTGTCTTCTTTCCCCAACTAAGCCAGTGTACCTTAATGCAATGATGATATGTTAGACCCAGCAGTTGTCAAAGCAGCGTATTACTGTGATGCCATAATGACACCCTGTCTCTGTAAAGTAGTCATGTTTTCTCAAATCACACGTTGCACCGTTGATTTCTGACATGACACTTCATTCCGTTGCTTTCTCTTTCTTCAGCATCATCATTCTCTGACAATAGCAGCTGGTGCCCATTTTGTTACTAAGTGATTCACATTTTGCCACTTTACGAGAGTGCAATTAATTGAAGCAGGGAGGGGAAAAAAAAAGCTCATTGTAAAGTGGCCTGCTTGAAGTTGTAACTCAGACTCTGCCAGGGAGCTGCTGGGGTTACGGGCTTTGAAGCCTGGGCCTCTGGGGTCTGCAGCCTTGGTCTTAGAGGTTTTCTTCTGAAAGCATAAAAGCAAAACCCCAAACCTATAGGCTAATAAAAGCTTCTTATTTTTTGAAAGAAAAATACTGAAATATTCAATCGGGTGATTTCAGCTGGTAGAAAATTGACCAGTTCTTAGAGATTTGTTCCCATTTTGAATAGGTAAGTGATGAGTGATAGGACTTGAGCACCTTGCTTTTCAACCCTGACTCAGTGAGAGAATTACGGATTTTTTTTGACCACCCCACACAGCAGGTAGGTATTTGGTCCCTGATCAGAGTCAAACCCATGCCCCCTGCATTGGAAGTGGATTCTTTAAACACTGAACCAGCAGGAAAGTCACAGATTCTGTCTTCTTCTCTCTCTCTCTCTTCTTATTTGTAAACTTGCAGGTTTGCTGGCTTCATTGTTAATACATAAAAATTTGGGATATATATTGATAAAATGTTTGGAATCCATAATGATGATGGGTATTTTGGGGCCCTTAAGGATGACAAGGAAGCAAATAAAATAGTTGTCATCTATTTAGCTATTAAGGTGTCTGTCACTGAAATAGGTATGATAAAAGTTAAAAAAAAATCTTGCCTTCGTTTTACAATCAGGAAAGTCAAAGAAGACCTGTACACGTGTATTGCATTAATGCACCATATTTGAGGAGGGAAATAAAATAGCAGAGAACTCGAGTTTGGTATAAAATTCAAAATATGAAAGGCAGCTACTTGTTAAGAACTTCTATTTTGGTGAAAGGGTTAATAATATATAATTATATATAAGCCTAGGGAACATTGGCTTAAGTCCCTTCTGGGAAATCCAGACTGTGCTGGACGCTTATACATTGCCCACAAAGTCACAGCAGTCACTTACTATCACACATTTACCTGGATCTAGGTAGCATCTCTCAAATCAAGCTTGATAATTATAAGATAAGTGAAGTGAAAGTGAAGTCTCTCAGTCGTGCCCGACTCTTTGCGACCCCATGGATAGTGGCCTGCACCAAGCTCTTCTGTCCATGGGATTTTCAAGGCAAGAGTACTGGAGTGGGTTGCCATTTCCTTCTCCAGGGAATCTTCCCAACCCAGGGATCGAACCCAGGTCTCTCACATTGTAGACAGACTCTTTACTGTCTGAGCCACCAGGGAAGAGTAATTATGTATGGGATATTAATTACAGATTATCTGGTTTTCCTCTACAACAGCAACTTTAACTGATCCTTATTTTTTTTTTTACTCACTTTCTCCTTTTACATGCACACCTATACGCACCACTAATTAACTTTCTAAAATTACATGTTTAAATAGTCCAGCAACCAGGAAGCTTTATTTGCTTGATGACTAGTATCTAACACCAAAGATAAATTTTACTCTTGCTGCCCCTTAGGCAAGGCTGGGCACGAAGTTCCTATGTTATTTACAAAACAGAAAACAGATTCACTGACGTAGAGAACTTACAGTTGCCAGGGGGAAAGGATGGTGGGGAGAGATAGTTAGGGAGTTTGGGACAGACAGGTACACTCATATAAAATGGATAACCAGCAAGGACCTAGTACATAATACAGAGAACTGTGCTCAGTGTTGTGTGGCAGTCTGGATGGGAGGGACAGTTGGAAGAGAATAGATACATACATATGTATGTATGGCTGAGACCCTTTGCTGTCCATCCGAAACTATCACAACACTGTTAATTGGCGATACTCCAATATAAAACAAAAAGTTAAGTTCCTATGTAGAAGCATGATCATCAGACTTTAAATATATATATATATATTATATAGTAGAACATATATAGAATATAAGGGCTTTCCTGGTGGCTCAGTGGTAAAGAATCTATCTCCCTGCCAATGCAGGAGACTTGATTTCAATCCCTGTCCTGGGAATATCCCCTGGAGAAGGAAACGGCAACCTATTCCAGTATTCTTGCCTGGGAAATCCCATGGACAGAGGAGCCTGGTGGGCTACAGCCCATGGGGTCGCAGGAAAGTCAGACACGACTTAACAGCTAACTAACAACAATATCGAATATATGGTAGAACATATCTAGGATTTGCATAGAATACTGAAGACTGTATCTCAGACTGTGTTGAAAATGCTTTCTAAAGCGCTACAATGTCCCTGGCTTCTAGAAGGCTTTTACAGCCTCAAATTTTGTTTCTTATACAGAAACTAAATGTTATTCTTGACATGGTTATTTCTCTCTCCAGTTTATTCTCAGCGTGTACACTCAGAAAAGATTTTGAGAAAGTTACTTCTCTTTTTCCCTCGTGCCTCCCATCACTTCCCTTGAAATAATAAAAGCAACTCTACGTAGGCTTTAAAATAAATATTTCCCACATTTTCCAACACATGTTATTTCTATTCATAATTCTTAACTAAATTTAGATTTTTATTAATCCAATGTGACCTAAAATTTCTGCGTTAACAGCACAATGTGGAATCGGGCTTATTCTCTTTGGCTCCAGATAAAGCCATCATCTTGAAAATGGTTCTTTCTGACAAAAAGGTGTTCTTTTGAAATAAAGTCTTATTCACTACATTCCTCTTAGAGTTAATGTGAATTTTAGTGCCTCTAATTTTAGATTGAAGTGAAGTCTAGAATAAAACCCACCAGCTGACAATTGAATTTATAGATAGTTGTGAATATTTCAGGCTTGAATAATAGAGCTGTAGAATTTCAGAGACAGAGAGGGAGAGAATTAAGAGCCACTGTAGTTTTAGGGTATAATGTAATGGTGTCTAGGAAATGTTCAGTGTAATGAGCTAAGTAGTAATTAGGAGACAACTATGTTCTTTCAGCTTCGGTTTTGGTGTCACTCCAAACTCTGGGGAGGGTGACTCAACAGGGCAGCCCTGTCGCCAGGGTGGTGGTGGCTCCTTCAGCCACCTTTGCACTCATGGGTAAGCGTGAATGTCGGAGACGCTCTGTGTGTGCCATCTCTACCTTTGCTTGCTTGGCTATTTTTTAAAAAGTCAGCAAACACCTTGAAAGACTCTCTGTTGGCTTGAAGACATTTCTGCACTGGACTTTGGAGTCAGCCCTGAGTTCAAATCTTTGATTTTTCCACTTCCAAAATGTATGACTTTCAGGAAATTGTATCATGTCTGACGGAGAAGGCAGTGGCACCCCACTCCAGTACTCTTGCCTGGAAAATCCCATCGATGGAGGAGCATGGTAGGCTGCAGTCCATGGGGTCGCTGAGAGTCATACACGACTGAGCGACTTCACTTTCACTTTCGTGCTTTGGAGAAGGAAATGGCAACCCACTCCAGTGTTCTTGCCTGGAGAATCCCAGGGACGGGGGAGCCTGGTGGGCTGCCGTCTATGGGGTCACACAGAGTCGGACATGACTGAAGTGACTTAGCATAGCATAGCATCATGTCTGAGGGTCTGTGTCCTAAAGAGTCATACCTCCCTCACAAGATCGTCTTGGGGATTAAATGAGGAAATATTTGTAAGGTACTCAGGTCAGTGTCTGGTGCCTAGTAAGCACTTGATAAATGGCAGCTCTATTATTATTTCCACTGGGCAGAAAGTGTTCATGAAGGAAGCGGTTCACGTCTGAGAAGAAACCTGTAAAACCTACAGCACAAATCCAGCTTGTTCACTTTCATTTACAGCTGCGGAGGCCAGACTTGTGTAGGAAGAGAGATTGCACCTGTCCCAAGACTTCCCTGACTGCATGAACTTTGTGAATTTTCTTGCTTCCATCCAGAATAATTGCAAAGTTAGGGACTGAGATTTTTCCAGGAAACGGCTGGCCGGAGATACCCAATTTTTCAAAGACCTTATTAACAACATGCATTTGACCCATAAACATTTGGTGACTTTGCAAATAACACTTCCATGAATAGGAGGCTGATTCCTGCCCTTGTTCCTCAATGAAGAGTTTTGCTCTTCACTTAGAAGTCCATGAGAAAAAAGCTCAAAGGAAAGGAAATTGGTATAAAATTGAACAATCAAAGAGTTAGAGAAGAGGACCTGGAGAAAGCGTAAACTGTTATGATTAAGCAGTTCAAAGCAACTGTCCTCAGGAAAAAAGAAAAAAAAAAGAAGATTAAAAAATGGTGCTTCACGGGCAGATGGCGAAAGAGTTAATTGTCATCACTGTGAGAAATTCAGTGCCGGAGAGAGGAAAGGGGAGCAACCGTGTTTTAGTACCCTAATAACTTCTAACTCTAGTCTAAGATCATAATGTATGTGCGAGCAGTCCAGTAATTATAAGGTAATAAGTGAAGTGGTGGGGTAAGTGCTTTAAATTAAAAGGAATTCGCAGGGCTGCTGTAAGTCAGTGCCGACCCGCTTTCTTTCAAACGTTGACTTGAGGAAAAGTGCTTAGCCCAGGGTGCAAGCCGGGAGACAAGGAGAGCGATCTATTAATTACAACACTCATTAACAGTGACGGGGACAAGGCAGCCGAGGTGGGAGGGAGCAGAAGCCTGGTTCAGGCTGGCAAGGGGGATATTTTTCCTTTCGTTCCTTCTCCAGGAAAGGACAACATGAGTGGGTGGGCGAAAGCAAGAAGGTATTTTTGTGGATTTCTCCTTCCTGTTTGTTTTCTTCACATCCTAAGCTTGCTTTCCTTGAGAAAGCAGCACAGAACTTCCAGTGGGAAATCTACTAGGTAGGAGGCACATTCTGGCTCTAGAGGCACTTGAGATCCCCTTCTTGGAACCTTTCAGTGAACATTCCCTGATAGGAAAGAACCGTATTTTTGTTGGTTTGAAAGTAACAGAACAGCGGGGGGATTTGGGGAGGGGGGTGCCCAGAGGAGAGCATGAAATTTGTGCAGTGATAAAATGTCATTAGATTTATAGGGAAAGAGGTAATTGCATCCTTTCGGTTATCCTGTGACATACTCCCCCAAATTCCAGTGAATGACCATTACCCTGTGGGATTCCCATAAATCAGCTTTCCACTGGGAAGCAATTATCTTAGTCTCTTTCTCAGCTGTCACCTCTTCTTCCTCTAGTGGGCTCTCAGAAGGTTCTTAGAGACTTTGCTAAAAGGGGTTTTGCACTGTGGCTAACCGGAAAGAAAATAGGACCAATTACGTCTTTTCATCTAATTACCTCTTCAGAAATTTAATCACTTATGGGTCCGACAAAGTAAGAGGGATGGACCGTTTCTTCTAAATAAGAGAGAGAGTTCGTCAGATTAGATGCTTCATCATATTTCCTTTTAGGAGGTATGATGTTAAAAGAGCAAAGGCAGGGGAGAAAGAGAGACCACCACAAGTCTTATTTTTTCAGGACAAAATCTGATACATCCTTACTTTCCTGAGTATAGAGTATCAGATTTATGGATTCACAGGTAGACTGAAAGCTCAAATGGCTTTTAGTGATTCTTGTTGTTGACGGTGGTAGATCACACACGCAAACACATACACTCGTAAACACATGTACATATTTATTAATCGATGCCGGTAATCATTTCCCTGTTTTGTGGGCTCAAGGAAGTAATCCTTAAATATTGGTGAGAATTTTATCCTTGAAATCTTTCTATACCGCTAAATGTCTAGGAAATAGAGCAATTTAAATAAAGAGGCAAAGTGAGTGAGGATATATTCCCTATGTGTCTTAGATCAATAAAAGACACGGTTATGCTTATGGAGCATGCTGACAAACAGTAATTACAGAGCTGAGGAATCATCTGTTTGGTCTTGACAAAAAAAGTTGGGTTCTGCTCGTAATACAATGATTGCAACATCCGAAAATGGAAGAGAAAAGTAGAGTGAGGATAAATGTAATTTTAGAAATGATACAGACCTTACCAATTACTCTTCTTCCGTGGATAAATTTAGAATCTAGAGAGTTGATTTAGATATTGACTTCTCCAAGAGAAAGGTATTAAAATGAAAGGAAATGGATCCCTTAGAGCTTTTGTTTATGGTCTGTCTGGGCACTTTGATGTAACCCTGTCACGCCCTTATGCTGATTACCTTGTTGTAGAACAAGAGATATTGACTAGCGAATGATGTGTAGGCCCCAGCTCTTAGGCTGCACTCTCAAGGAGCCAAGTCTTTAACATATGAATTCTTGTCTTTTTTTTTTTTTTTTTTCTTCCTTCAACCTTCCCTTCCATTTCCTCTTGTTTTTTCACCTCCTCTTTGTCTCTACCTGTTTTGGTCTTTGTGTTTGACACTCTATCCTTCTCTTTCTCCTTCTGTTTGTATCTCCCTCCACCTCAGGCTTCTCTGCAGAATGTCAAACAAAGATCGACACATTGATTCCAGCTGTTCGTCCTTCATCAAGACGGAACCCTCCAGCCCGGCCTCCCTGACGGACAGCGTCAACCACCACAGCCCAGGTGGCTCTTCGGACGCCAGCGGGAGCTACAGTTCAACCATGAATGGCCATCAGAACGGACTTGACTCGCCGCCTCTCTACCCTTCTGCTCCTATCCTAGGAGGTAGTGGGCCTGTCCGGAAACTGTATGACGACTGCTCCAGCACCATTGTTGAAGATCCCCAGACCAAGTGTGAATACATGCTCAACTCGATGCCCAAGAGACTGTGTTTAGTGTGTGGCGACATCGCGTCTGGGTACCACTATGGGGTGGCATCCTGTGAAGCCTGCAAGGCGTTCTTCAAGAGGACGATTCAAGGTGAGCGAGGGTCTCGATACCCACCTGGCGATACCCACTCTTCCCACTCATATGATGGTTGGTTAGTTGGTTTTCTGGGTTCTTGTCTTAGTTAATCTAGTTTAACCATCTTAATTCTATCTTGCTTACAAAATAGAAATAGATTAAAATTGATAGTGGAGGATTTGTAGAATAGACTCCGCCCCTCCATTTGCTCCCTATCAATTCCACCTTTACTGTCAAGCTCCAGGGGTGGAATGATAATAAGCTTTGGGTGGAGTTTAAAAGAACACAGCTATTATTAGAGCAGGGGGGTATCTAGATAGCAACTGAACTGATGTGTACAGGATGGTGGTGGTGGTAGTTCAGTTGCAGAGTTGTGTCCAGTGCTGGCAACCCCATCTATCCATGGGATTTCCCAGGCAGGAATACTGGAGTGAATTGCCGTTTCCTTCTCCAGAGGTTCTTTCTGACCCAGGGATCGAACCCAGGTCATAGGCATTGCAGGTTGTCTCCTGCCTTGGAGGCGAATTCTTCACTGCTGAGCCACCAGGGAAGCCCTATCTATGCCCTGGATAAATTGTGTTTTTACCTCTTCTGTTCTTCTTAGAGCTAAAATAATAAATATTTCAGACCAGTGATTTTCAAACTAGAGTATGCATCACACTCACCTGGAGGTCTTCTGAAAATGCAGATCACCCACTCCCAGAGCTTCTGATTCATTAGCTCTGTCTTGAGTAGGAATGTGAGAATTTATATTTCTAACAGATTTGTAGATGATGTTGCTATTGTTGGTCCAGGGACTACACTTTGAGAATCACCTCTGGAGACAAATTTAATTTTCTATGGCCTGCCTTCTTTTCCTGTGCATAGACACACTTTCCCTACCTTTTTAATGAGTTTATATAAAAAATGTACCAAACTATACTGAATTGTAAAATATGCGTCCAACATGTATGACATATCAAAACTGTATAGGTCTCCAGATTTACAAATAGCAGTATTATTTCCCACACAAAAATGTAGAAACTATGGTTGAAATTTGTATGTGACCTTTAGGAATCCACAAAGACAAAACTCAACTCCTTTTCAAAGCTATAGATATATATCCTTACAGAAAACTACATTTCACCTTTCTATATGTTTTGTGATACACTTTCAAGAAAACAGAGGAAGGAAAGAATCTTTGTTTCTTGAGTGCCTCTAGCATACCAGTGATTCTGTTCTGCTCAGTGATTTACAAGATGTATCTTCTGGGGATTCCCTGGTGGTCCAATGGTTAAGGCCTCCGTGCTTTCACTGCTAAGGGCCCAGGTTAATCCCTGGTGGGGAAACCAAGAGCCCACAAGCCTTGTGCCAAACCCAAAAAGTCATCTTCTTAATTAGTTATGGATACAAGTGTGTCTTCCCAGGTATCAGTGGTTCTCAACCTTGTGGGCTCACTGGACTCACCCGGAGATGTAAAAAAATGTTGATATCTGGGCTCATACCCCCAAATTCGGAATTAATTGGCTTTGGGTGCAGCCAGGGCAAGTGGGGGGTTTTGAAAGCTTCCTAGTTAATGCTTCAGGTAAAACTGAGGTTAAGAACCACTGCCCTGTACTGTGCTGTGTTCTGTAACAGTGCTTCTCAAAGTGTGAGCTCTGATTCAGGAGTATCAGCATCATTGGGGAATTTGTTAGAAAGGCAGATTATTCCCATCCTGCATCCCAGATTACCTCCATCAGCATCCCTGGGGGTGGACCCAGCAATACGTGCTTTGCCAAGCCCTCCAGGTGATTCTGATGCTCAGAGTTTGGGAACCACAGCTCTGTTACCGTGTTGCTGCTGATTTAACGCTGGCAACTCTCCTTTGTCATCTACTGGTCCCTTGTTGGACATAACTGGAATCAGTTTAATAAATGTGTGACATGCTTCCTGGTTTTAAAGCACAAAAGAGATGATGTTTGTTAAACTCTAATCCTTCTAAATGTTCCAACAAAAGGTGATTCTGAAACCCTTTATGGGCACAGAGTTATCTTCTACCCTTTCTTTTAAGAGCATGTGTGAGGGCAAATCTCACCCAGATGCAATGAAGACTATAGGGAGGTTCCATCTCCCACTTGCTTTTGTGTTGTCCATTACATGATTGTTTCCTTGATGTATGGCTGATGAACACACAGTTAAAGAGTTAAAGTGCACAGTTGTTCAAGAAATTATAACATATAATAGAATGAATCTTTCAGCCTCATCTTTTCATAGCCTCTCATAGATTTAACTGAAGAACACAAGCCAAGTTAGTGTGAGTACGTATGAATTACCTAAATATTTTCCTAGCTGTATCTTCATATTTAATGGATCGTCATTGCCATATTTTATTAGCATTTTCTTACAAAAATCCTTCATCCACTGGATCTTTATTTCCTTTATTCTCATCTGTAAACTGAAGGCATTAAGACCTACCTCAAGGAATGCTTCTGGATAAAATGAAATACAAAATCAAATGTAAAGTAAGTAAGTAAAAAGAATGATGGTCTGTATGCAAAGCTTCCTCTCACTTTGGGGCATTTGAACATATTTCTTCAGCTTTCTTGCTGTTGTTGCTTAGTTGGTAAGTACTGTCTGACTCTTTTGCGACCCTGTGGACTATAGCTCGCCAGGCTCTTCTGTCTGTGGGATTTCCCAGGCAAGAAGACTGGTGTGGGTTGCTATTTCCCTCTCCAGGGGATTTTCCTGCCCCAGGGAGCGAACCTGCATCTCCTACATTGGCAGGCGAGTTCTTTACCACTGAGCCACCAGGGAGGCCCTTCAGCCTGCTTGTGTGCTGTGCTCAGACGCTCAGTCGTGTCTGACTCTTTGCAACGCTATGGACTGTAGCCTGACTGGCTCCTCTGTCCCTGGAGTTCTCCTGGCAAGAATACTGGAGTTGGGTGCCATTTCCTCCTGCGGGAGATCTTCCTGACTCACTCCTCTTTTATGTCTCCTGTATTGGCAGGTGGATTCTTCACCGCTAGTGCCATCTCAGCCTACTTACTAGATTGCAAAACTTGAGAAGGAAGACACTTCAAATTTGGAGGTTCTTAGAAGCATTGCCCCACGATATTAGAATATGGATGCTACAGAGCATCCCAAATTTAAACTGTTAGTAATTTGATTTTGTTAACTCCGTTTACACAACTCGGGGTCTAACTATTGACCCAAGGTCAACAGATATTGACTTAGAATCTACTGTGGGCCTGGCAGTGTATTGGTTTGAGTTTCAGCTTAGCCATGTTTTCTGAAAGCTTGGTTCCCAGAGGTTTGTGGATTGAGGTAAATTCCTCCTATAAATGTCTCCAACCTTGAGGGAATACCAGAGATTTTTGGTTGGGGGGCAGGATTAAACAACTTGGTCCTCAGTATGTATTTCCAGTATGTCGTCCTAAAGATAGGACCACTTTGTGCAAACATTTCCTGATAGTTGTTTCAAAAAAAAGAAAGAAATTCTATTGCTGAGCTGTTAATAGCCATGCAGTAGTTACTTACCAGAGATCCCTGGAATAGAGCAATTGGAATTCTGTTGCTGCTGCTCCCTTAGATGCTGAAATGCTACCAAAAGCTTCCCAGGGCGAAGCACAGGGTGGTTCTTGGCATTGATGTGTTAGTGCTCAGTTCTACTCCATATTGGAAAGAGCAACTTCCAAGGATTTTGAGCAGGAGGCAGACATGTCACTGTCCAGATTAGACTCTGGACTTGCCCACCTGGCTGTGCTTGTAGCTGGCAGCTGGGAGGCACTCCAGCTACCCAGCTACCCTGCTAGCTACATCAGCGGGCGTCATGCCGTGGTGCTTACTTAGCCCCAAAAAGGCAGTGAGGCAAATAAAGGGATTAGATTGTGAAAGTGTAATGTAATAATTAGGGTGGTAATTGTAAGGGAGATTGGAACAGCCCCTCCTTTCTGCGGCCAACGAGTGATAGCGATGCAACTGGGAAGATGTTGAAAGTGGCCCGAATCTGTTGCAACATCACAGATGCTCATTCTGATGTGGAAAGGACTGTAACATCCATTCTCATGTCTTCAGGCAGCACTAGAGCCAAACTATCCTTGACGGATAGTAGTCTCTGCCTTTCCCTCCCTTGAAGCTCTCCTGGAGAATCAGAAAAGATTACGCAACTTTCCTTAAGAACAAGTCTTTCTGCAATCTCACAACCCATATGGGCAAGGCATTATGTAAGTGTGGCTTCCTGGTTCAGCACGCTCTCGTTGATTTGACTAAGGGACATATGTATTCAAAGCCATAGTCACGGGGAATATTGCCACTTTAGAATTTTTATTTCTTGTTATAATAATTTAAGATTGGCTATCCAATATGTAACACATTTTAAAAGTTGAGCAACATGCTTAAATTTAGAGCCAAAAGAACAAATATCTGGAGCACATGTTAAGAAAAGTAATGAGACTTGTTCTTGTCAAAGCTGAATGTGGTTATTCTGGTTGTGAGAGGCAATTAATCATAGATTTCAGTGAAAGTCAAACAGAAAGGCATATTTTCCACCAGAAAGGCATATTTTATTTATTGGCTGGTCAAATTATCATTGGAAAACTATTGAATTAGGTCAGCACTTAGGTAAAAGTCAACAGTTTTGGAAGGTTTTAGTTGGTTTTATCTTTTTTCTTTTCTGCTGAATAAAAAACTTTTTAGAGGCTTTTGACAGTTCTTTTATCACACAGCATTACAATGGCAGCAGTGATTTCATTGCCATTTTCTAAGCTTATTCATTTTTGTGTGTGATATCATTTTTCTGATTATTTTCTAATTCTACCTTTGGCCTCGATGCATAAATGAGTGAAAATTTTTGTGTTATGTGTGGGATTTTGTATTTTTTTGGTATCATTAAGAGTTTTCCCTGGACTCTAGTTAAGGCGATAAGAGAAGGAAAATATCTTTATATCCCCAAAACTCAATATATATTTCATTATTTAATTTATAAAACACTAACCCCCAGAAGTTCTTATTTCTATATAAAAATATGTATTATATTACATATGTTATATATTACGTTTACTAAATATATGATTAATATAACCATTTTCAACCATTTATTCTTATGCTAGAAATATGACATCCACCCTTTTAAAAAGAAACTTTATATTTAAAAAGTAGGGGATAATTTTTTTTAAAAGATATTCATTTTCAAATGGGTTTTGAATTCATGTAAAACCAGGTTCAAGTCTTAGCTGCTTATGTGCTGAGAGGCCACAACTTCTCCGTGCCTCCCTTTCACAGGTGAAAGTGAAGTCGCTCAGTCGTGTCCGACTCTTTGCGACCCCATAGACTGTAGCCTACCAGGCTCCTCCGTCCATGGGATTTTCCAGGCAAGAGTACTGGAGTGGGTTTCCGTTTCCTTCTCCAGAGGATCTTCCCGACCCAGGGATCGAACCCGGGTCTCCCGAATTGTAGGCAGACGCTTTACCGTCAGAGCCACAGGAGGTAAGGGTTAAATGAGAGACTGTCAAAGTGCCTGAGCCACAGTAAGTGCTCAGTAAATGATTGACTTTGGTTGATATGGACAGTGTGACTAGGATACCAAAGCACTGGGCGGGCAAATACTCTAGGCAAAGAGGGGTCTGTGACGGTAAACTAGAAGGACCTGCGGCCTTCTCAGCTCACAGCTCCCCACCCTTTCGTTCTGATGGGAAGTGAAGTCACTCAGTCGTGTCCGACTCTGCGACCCCATGGACTGTAACCTACCAGGTTCCTCTGTCCATGGGATTTTCCAGGCAATAGTACTGGAGTGGATTGCCATTTCCTTCTCCAGGGGATCTTCCCAAACCAGGGATTGAACCCAGGTCTCCCACATTGTAGACAGACACTTTACTGTCTGAGCCACGTTCTGATAATAAACCCTCAAAATTTTCCTGTAACCATTCCTCACAATAGCACTGTTTTAGACTAGGAGGCATTTTGGTGGGCTGATTGGAAATTTGATTGGTTTTATATAGTTTTATGGTGATCAATTTTTTTCCCCCTATGGATGGAAAACTAGGTAAATCAGAAAGGGAGCCTGAGTCTTGTTACTTAAAATATCCCAGTTAAGCTTTAAATGTGAAATTTAGTAAATAAAAAGAACAGAATATCTTTGCTGCGTGAGATATAGGAGTGACCGTCGTGAGAACGAAGTCCACTGCAGATATCCGTGGGCTCTGAGATGGGAGTATAGTGGACACCCATATACTGTGTAAATATTTAAATGTTTATAAATCAAGATAATAAACTGGTAAGGGGGTTCCTTTGTGGCTCAGTAAAGAATCCGCCTGCAGTGCAGGAGACCACCTGCATCCCTGAGTCAGGAAGATCCCCTGGAGAAGGAAATGGCAACCCACTCCAGTATTCTTGCCTGGAAATCCCATGGACAGAGGATTCTGGGGGGCTACAGTCCACAGGATCACAAGAGTTAGACATGGGACTGAAGCAACTAAGCCACCACCACCAAGTCAAATATGTTCTGTTCTCCGAGCAAATATGCCTTCATAATGGCCTGAGAGGCCAGCTTGGCATTTTTAATTCTTAGATTCAGGTGTTTTGTATCAGGAAGAAGCGGTAGAAGGAGAGCCCATTTCTCTCCCTTCACCCGTGCCTCGCATCCTGTCTGGTATATCAGCATACCTCTGCCCCCATGTCCAAGGCCCACCCACCTCTTCCTAACAGCTGCACCTTGATCATGCATGGGCTGTGTAATGTGCACACAAGGAGTGAGGTCCAGGCCAAGCCACCTTCCAGAGGAGGGACCCAGGGGAGAGATTCACGCAGGCCCTGGAATGGACCTGGTGGAGGTTTATCCCAGGAATTAGGGAGTCCCAATCCCATGGACGGAGGAGCCTGGTAGGCTGCAGCCCATGGGGTCTTGAAGAGTGGGACATGACTGAGCGACTTCACTTTCACTTTTCACTTTCATGCATTGGAGAAGGAAATGGCAACCCACTCCAGTGTTCTTGCCTGGAGAATCCCAGGGACAGGGGAACCTGGTGGGCTGCCGTCTATGGAGTCGCACAGAGTGGGACACAACTGAAGCGACTTAGCAGCAGCAGCAGGTATACAAGTATACAAGGGGTGGATCTGGGAGTGGTTATCTTCTTTGGCTGTGGAAGGGCTCCCACCTTGATGCTTTCTAAAGCCTGGGGCCTTCAGGTGGGGGCCCTTCTAGTCTGAGTCTAAAGGTGACACTGATAAGAGCCTTAAATCCCACCTTAAACACAGGGCTTTAAAGAGGAGGAATTTGCCTGCAAGGCATCTGCTGAAGGTGTCTGGGCACAGCCTATGCAAATGCTATTCTTTTCCATCCTGAATTGCTGACTCCTTCCTGAAGCTGGCTGCCTAGTTCTAGAGGCTCTTTCCTGGAGGTAGCATTTTCTTTGCCTTCCTGTGCTATTTTAGTCTTAGAATAGAATATTTGCAGCACTGGAGGAAATAACTTACAAATTGAGTGTCTGTATATCATATGAACCTTCCCGTGGAAAATAATCAGGTACTATCTGTTTAACTCAAACGGCATTTAGAGAAAAGAATTTCCTCTGTTTGTAAATGGCAGCTTTAAAACTAGTATGTTTTAAAATTAAAATCCAAAATAATATAGAAATATCTAAACCATCCTGATGAACCTGTGATTATTAGTTTGTTTGCACTGTTAAATATGGAGGTAATATTTTCAGAAGAAATATTTTCTAAACCGCAATTTGCTCTAACTCAGAGCTTGTTCTTGTTATGTTTAATTGCCTTTTTCCACTTTTCCTTGCCTTTGATGCTAGTGTTGTCTGATTTTTTTTACATGCATGAATGTGGCCAGGTTATCAATGAGAAGAATGAGAAGTAATCTTTCTCCTGTTATTTTAATTGTTAGGTTCAGTGTTTTTAATAGGAAAACTCAGTATCAAAGACTTTCTCCATGGGTAGAGAATGTTACGTGAATAGATGTTTCAGGAAACAGCACAATTTATAGTTTACTCTCTCTCAGTTTTGACTTAGTGGGCCCACTTCTCAGGGTAAGTGAGTGGTGATTCTTTTTTCATGGATTGTTCTGACTTTTAGGAATTGGCCTAAATTGTCATCACTTCTGAGGTTGTTGAAGAGCTAAGGGCAACAAAATTCTTCTATAAGGAACCAGATAATAAAACAGATAGTAAATATCTTAGGTCGTGTATACTTGCCCAAGTCACTTACTCAGGTTTTGCTTTGTTTTACTTTTTAAGCTGTTTAAGAACATAAAAACCAATCTGGGCTTGAAGTGAAGTAAGTGAAGTGAAGTCACTCAGTCGTGTCCGACTCTTTGCGACCCCATGGACTGTAGCCTACCAAGCTCCATCCATGAGATTTTCCAGGCAAGAATACTGGAGTGGGTTGCCATCTCCTTCTCCAGAGGATCTTCCCGACCCAGGCATCGAACCTGGGTCTCCCGAATTGCAGGCAGACGCTGAGTCACACAAAAACAGACCTAGGGCTAGGTTTAAAAGCTGGCCATAGTGTAGGTAAACACCCTCATTTCATCTTCCTTGTGGGCGATATTGATTACCAAAATTTTCATTTCAGAGGACTTTTGCTTGCATGTTATTTATTTAAATTGAAATCAAGTTCTCTACCATGATCTTTTTAGTCTTTTATTTCAGTTTTCAGAATTTTTTTTTCCCCAGGAATCAGAATTTTCTAGCCTCTTTTCACTGCTCCCGATGACATATACATGTATATATCAGCCAGCTAGTCAGAAAACAGAATCAATGCAAATGAAAATAAAGTAGCATTTAGAGTAACTGACAAAAAGTTGGATCTTGGTTGTATAAAATAAGAGTGTTTATTTTCAGAGAATAAATTGCATAGTTGGTCTTTGATCACGGAAAGGAAAACAGAAGAAAATGTAATGAGCCTCACTGTTTTTTTGTCCTTCAGATGTTAGGAGCTCACATTTGCAACACCAGCGTCTCTGGTGTCATTTACATGTTTATTAAGCACATTGCATTACGTTACTGTATTTTGGAAGTCATTTAAAATCAACATATTATTTTAACCTCCTGAAAGGGTGTATTTTCCAGTTGGGTGACTGTAGATAAGAACCCATCTCACGGAAGGAGTTTGTGCCGGTGGCATTCAAGGAGAAAAAGAGTTTGCAATGAAACTTTTTAATGCCATGGTAAAAAGTCCAACTGTAGTTCACCGTCAAATTAGTGAGATTGGATAATTAGTCAATTTAGGCTGACAAAATTCACTTTCCTAAGCAGTATATCTGCGAAATAAATTACCCCTCTTTTACTGTCTATGTTATTTCACGGTGGTTGAGAAGAAGTTACAGCATGTATTTTATGACCCTCTGGTAAATTACATTATGTTTATTTTTATTTATTAAAAAAGACACTTTGTAGTAGTAATATCACTCATCTTAAAAGTGTAACAGTTATGATAAATAAAAGTACAAACTTGTTAGTAACTTTTTTAACTTCTATTTTCGTACTTTAACTTCCTAATATATCTGTAATATTAATATATTCTTCATTGATTCTACTGTGATATGGCCTTCTTGATATAATCAGAAAAATAAGAATGTTATTCTGGATTATCTTTACATATGTATTTAAGAGGCTGTGCTCTCTCTTGAATTTTTGTAAACTTTATTTTCTTGAATAAAACCCTCTGTACTCAGAAAATAAAATCCATTTCCCCTGGTTCACCTGAGGTTGCGTCCTCAGAAGTAATAATAGCAGCCAGGAAGGAGAGGAGCTCCTTGGTGCTGAATGTGGGTGGAGCTGGCGTGACCCCGGTACCCTCTGTGGTTGTGTCCTGATCCACCTGTGCCATCCATTTTTACCTGTCCCTGACTTAGTTACTTTCTTATGGGACCTTTCCCATAAGCACATGCATTCCCATTTCTTCCAGGGAATTTGTTGGTGAGTAATTCTCTTTCCCTGGGCTTCCTTGGTGGCTCAGTGGTAAAGAACTCATCTGCCAATGCAGGAGACCTGGGTTTGATCCCTGGGTCAGGAAGATCCCCTGGAGAAGGAAATAGCAACCCGCTCCAGTACTCTAGGCTGAAAAATCCCATGGACAGAGGAGCCTGGCAGGCTGCAGTCCATGGGGTGGCAAAGAGTTGGATGCCAGCAACTAAACAACAAATAATCCTGCCCTGTCCCAGCCTGCCATGGTCAAAGGTACTACCTCTGCCAGCACTCCACACCAGTTTTCCCGGCAAGTCACTGGTGAGAAGAAAGTTTGTGCTGTTTACATGAAGTCCAAAGGACTTCATGGATCAGTTCCACTTAATTCTTTTAAAAATCTCACTTACTTTCCTGTTTGTTAACCAGATGGATTTTTGTATCTGTGGTGGGCCTCCTTAGGTAATGGGGTGTGGCTGATACTTTGCAGATCACTGGATTTGCACTCAAGTCCAGTATTATGACTGTTTTGAGGAGGAGGCTAGAGGCTATTCTTTGATGACAAGATAAACTCCTGAGCAAAGATATCAATACTTGTCTTAACATAGCTTTCATTCTTTCCTCCAGGTTTTCCCTTACTCAGAACCAAACCCTGACAAATAGGGCTGTTTCCTTCACAGAACAACTGGCCCTCATCTACAGAGCATCCTATTAAATGCTTGAGGACAAATAATAGGAATGGTATATTGTACTTTATACTTTTCAAAATGCACATTTTAACGTATATTAAAGTAATTACATGATAAGACCCTTTTCCCCATAAATGCAGAATTGGTTCTGACTAAATCCAGTTGTTGTTTAATCGCTAAGTCACGTCCAAGTCTCTTGCGACTCCATGGACTATAGTCTGCCAGGCTCCTCTGTCCATGGGATTTCCCAGGTAAGGAATACTGGAGTGGGTTGCCATTTCCTCCTCCAGGGGATCTTCCCAACCCAGGGCTTGAAACTGAATTGCTTGCATTAGCAGGCAGATTCTTTACCACTGAACTCCTGGGGAAGCCCTAAATCTAGTTAGTGTTAGCCTCTCAGCCGTGGCTGACCCTTTGCGAACCCACAGACTGTGGCCCCCCACCCCAAGCTTCTCTGCCCATGGGGTTTCCCAGGCAAGAATACTGGAGTGAGTAGCCATTCCCTTCTTCAGGGGAATCTTCCTGACCCAGGGATCAAACCTGGATCTTCCACGTTGCAAGCAGATTCTGTACCATCTGAGCTATCAGGGAAAATCCAGTTAGGGTACATTAAAATGTTCATCCTTAGGGTAGGAAAGGAAACAGCAACAAAAAAATGTGATGAGAGTTTTGTTGCCTGAAATTCCTATTGATGTGCCTCACTTTTTTGGTATTTAGTTGCAGCAGTCTGTGTCTCAATATGATTTGAATCTGATGATTTGTTACTTGTGAGAATTCAGGTTCTGGAAACAGTGAGGCAGGTTGTGAGGAATGACAGGGTCAGTGGCATGGGTCAGAATTTTTTTTCTTTACTGGTAAAGCCCAAGGCCATTGTTCATTTTTCTGATATATTACTTGATAAAGTTAGATAACATCTTAGAAGTGATAAAGTATACACAGGGCATTAATTAGCTTTCTCTTTGAAGTTGCTTGAAGTTATTAGGATTCAACAGTGTTGAAGCTTGGTCACTGGTATCCTCTTACACCATTTCAGAATTTTACATGAAATTAAAATTAGGTAATGGATGTTGGGAAAGTATTCTGATATATACCAAAAGTAAATATAAGTTTCTATTTAAATTAATGATGTTCCAATGTATTTTTAATTTATTTCTTTTTGTGGTAAAAAGCATAAAAGATGTACATAACATAGTATCAAACTTAGTTTTCCATCTTAACCATTTTTAAGGATACGTTACTTTAGTGAGAACTGCATGCACATGGTTGTACAACAGATAGCCAGCATGATCTCATCTTGCAAAAATGAAACTCTATACCAATTAAGTAGCAACTCCCCGTTTTTCCCTCCCCCCAACCCCTGGTGATCACCATTCTACTTTCTGTTTCTATGAGTTTAACTACTTCAGTACCCCCTATAGGCAGAATCATGTCATATGTATCTTTTTGTGACTGGTCTGTTTCACTTAGCATACTATCCTCAGTTTAACCGTGCTGTAGCGTATATCAGGATTTCCTTTTAAATTTTATTTATTTATTTATTTTTAAAAATTATTTATTTGGCTCAGTCGGGTCTTATGCAGCATGCAGGATATTCACTGAGGCATGGGGGATGTTTCCTTGCACTTCCGTGTGGGCTTGTGACTCTGAGCACGTGGGCTCAGCAGTTGTGGTGCAGGCTTAGTCTCCCCCCCGACCCCCACCCCCACATGTGGGATCTTAGCTCCCTGACCAGGGACTGAACCTACATCTCCTCCATTGGAAGGCGGATTCTTAACCACTGGACTGCCAGGGAAGTCCCGCTGTTGTTTAGGAGCTGAATAATATTCTATTATATTTATATACCACATGTGCTTCTTCCATTCATTCATCAGTGGACCTTAGGTTATTTCTGCCTCTTGGTTATTGCCCATAATGATGTAATAAACATGGTTGTACAGATATCTCTTCGAGATCCTGCTTTCAGTTTTTTAGGTAAAATGCCCAGAGGCAGGGTAGCTCGATCATATGGTAGCTCTATTTATAATTTTTGGGGAGCCTCCATATTGTTTTCTGTAGATGCTGCACCATTTTCCCTCTCACCAACAGTGCACAAGTGTTCTAATTTCTGTGTATCCTCTACAACACTTGTTCTTTTCTTTTTTTTTTTTCGTACCATCCTCATGAGTGTAAGGTGAATGTTTAAACATTTTGAGGTGTTTCAGATGCTTCCCAAAGTTAAAGTTCTTTTTTGAAGTTCCTCTTTTAGCTACCAAAGCCTATCCATAAATAATTACGTTATGTGGACAATGTAAACAGCTGGTTTCACCCTCTCCAATTGAATGCAATGCCTTTATACCAGTAATATATGAAATGTTTGTTAATTTTTCATAATAATAATATATTCAATTCTTAAAATTCGCCACACATTATTCTAAGTGTTTTACATTAATCATCTGGTTTCATCCTTTCATCATTCCATTAGAGTAGATACCACCATTATAGTATCACGGTATTACTTATAGATGTGGAACATCTGTAAAGTTCACCACCAGGCACAGAGAAGGAATTATCCAAACACACTTGGATCCCAATCTGAACTCAGAGCCTGAGCTGTTAACCCCCATATTAATCTGCCTTGTACATTTAAAAATCTTTTCAAGCATGGAATAATTCTAGACTGAATTTTTCTTAAGAGATTTTAGTTCATGGGTAAAATTTTCCATTAAGTTGTTAAAATACAATAAAAATGGGGAATTAAGAATATTTTCAGTTATGATTAGATGTTAAAGGTTTATAAAAAGAAGGCAGTCAGAAGTAAGTCTTAAAAATATCTAATTTTTTATCATTCATTTTCCCAAATCCCCTAAAGATGAAGTTTGAGAGTGCAAGTCTTCAGTACCACCCAATCGGTTTTCTGTGTCCGTTCCCTGGACTTTATCTGCTGACAATCGTTTTGCCACTAGATTTTTAGTTGCTGGTCTTAGATGGATCCTAAATATGTACACTTAGCACTGATAACACTTCCCAGACTCTTTCTTTCTTGAGTTCAGGAGAAAAGAGGCTTATTTCTCCTCCTGTCTTGATGTAGGGATAGCTGTGCACTTACTAAACTTTGTGACCACAACAGAAGGCAGGTCAGAGTCCATTTTTTTTTCTTATGATGAGTGCTAGTTAGAAGAGATTTTTTTAAAAAGTGATTATATGAATGCATCTGTATGTTTATAGGAAACAGTTGTATTCTTTGGAATTAACTCTTGTTTTATTCTGGTTTGAAAAAATTTTAAAAAACAGTCATATATTTTTTTTTTTTTAAGAAGGGCATCCCTGAGTAATCCTACAAAGAACAGAATTTAGTACAAGAAAATATGGATTAATTTAGAATTTAGAGCTTAAGTTCTGAATGCTTTAGAGTGAATCTGAAAGCATATCCCAAATCTATATTCTGACATTCATTTTTTTTTCATTGCATGCTATTATCATAGTTTCCATTTGGGGAAGATCAGAGGCAAGCACAAGAATCTTCAAAGGAACAAATACAGACCAAGATTTGTCCTTGATTACACCTTTTCATTTTTTCTCTTGCTTCCAGAGCATCTTCACTGCTTCCTTGCATCTGGAATACTCTCTCTGTCTCCAGAGTCCTCAGACTCTGTTTTAGGTGGATAACAATATCAAATTTTGTAAATCTTTAAAGCAAAAGCCCTCCAACTCATCCTGCCACCTGTTCATCTCAGATATTATCAATTTACAGAGACTACTTTGAACTTAACTTGTAAGAAGCTACTTTACAGGGTCCTAAGCCCCACCCCCCACCCACCAAAAAAATAAAGAAAATAATGGATAATAGATTGTAAAGTATTTCTTATCCTTGCAGCCTTCTGTCTATACATTTTGGACCCCAGATCAGCAAACCAAGACCCTGGGGGCCAAATTCACTTTGTTAAAGAAAGTCTATGGGAACAGAGCCAGGCCCATTCTTGTGTTGTCTGTGTCTGCCCTCCTGCTGCTACAGGACCCACACCGGACTCTTTAAGGACCTGCAACGCTGAGCTCTTTACTATCTGACCCTTTAAGAAAAAGCTTGCAGACCCCAGCTGTTTTCTAAAGGAGTGGGAATTGAGTGTTCCCTGAAAGAGGCATGGGACCATCCCTCCCCTGCGTCATCATCCAGCAGGAAGCCCCCCACTCTCCCCTGTCAGTTTTCCTCTGTACTCTTCCTGTCTGTGTGTGTGTTAGTCGGTCAGTCGTGTCTGACTGTTTTGTGACCCCATGGATGATAGCCCACTAGGCTCCTCTGTCCCTAGAATTCTGCAGGCAAGAATACTGGAGTGAGTTGCCATTTCCTTTTCCAGGAGATCTTCCTGACCCAGGGATCCAACCTGGGTCTCCTTCATCACAGGCAGATTCTTTACTGTCTGAGCTACCAGGGAAGAAATGACAAGCCCTTTGCTGCAGACCCTGTCCGAGGAGACAGTCTAACTGCCCAGGTTTTCATTCCGAAAGGAAAGTCTTCAGGCGCAAACACTGCGCAGTCCCGGCTCTCCAGGTCCTCCTCTCGGCTTCTCTGTTTTACTGTGAATCCATCTGGCAGCCTTGTCTACACCCCCTGACCCCTAGGATGATAAGTCGTTACTTACTTTTGGACACTGCCTTATGCATCTCCTAATGTGCCAGTTGGTTTAACAGACCTACTATGCTCCTATCTTTTGGTTTCCTAGCACCATCCAGGAGGAATTCTCTGCCCAGCATCTCCTCAGTTCAGTTCAGCTGTTCAGTCATGTTCAACTCTGCGACCCCATGGACTGCAGCACACCAGGCTTCCCTGTCCATCACCAACTCCCGGAGCTTGTTCAAACTCAGGTCCATTGAGTCGGTGATGCCATCCAACCATCTCATCCTCTGTGTCCCCTTCTCTTCCTGCCTTCAATCTTTCCCAGCATCAGGGACTTTTCTAATAAGCCAGTTCTTCGCATCAGGTGACCAAAGTATTGGAGCTTCTGCTTCAGCATCAGTCCTTCCAATGAATGTTCAGGACTGATTTCCTTTAGGGTGAACTGGTTTGATTTCCTTGTAGTCCAAGGGACTCTCAAGAGTTTTATCCAACACCACAGTTCAAAAGCATCAGTTCTTAGTGCTCAGCTTTCTTTATAATCCAACTCTCACATCCATACATGACTACTGGAAAAACCATAGCCTTGACTAGACGGACCTTTGTTGGCAAAGGAATGTCTCTGCTTTTTAATATGCTGTCTAGGTTGGTCATCGCTTTTCTTCCCGGGAGCAAGCATCTTTTAATTTCATGGCTGCAGTCACCATCTGCGGTGATTTTGGAGCCCAAGAAAATAAAGTCTGTCAGTGTTTCCATTGTTTCCCCATCTATTTGCCATGAAGTGATGGGATCTCCTCATTTCTGTGCTAAGGACCAGCACCTGGGTTCTTCTCAAGTCCCCCTTAGCCCTTTTCCTGCATCTTAGTCCCTCTCCTGAGCATCATTACACTGTTGTTATGATGGTTGATAATCGAGGTTTACTCTGTGTCAGGCCTTCTGCTTGGTCCATTCAAAATACATGATCTCATTTGATTTTCACAGCAGTCCCTTAAGGTATCTGTTGCTAGGTCCCATGACCACTTCGTTTACAAAGACAGTAACTTCAGATTTAAAAGTTTTCCCCAACTCAGACAGGAAATGATAGAATTGGAATTTAAACCTGTTTGACTCTAATGTCTTAGCTTGGAATCACTACAGTTTAAATTTAGATCAGTTTCCATCACTTGTGTCAAGCAGGATGACCCCAGATCCATATCCGCTCTGGAGAACGTAGGTATATACTTGCTGAATATGTGAACTTGATCTGGGAGGAAGAATCTAATTCCAGTGTCTCTTTTGAGTTCTGGGTACACTGATAGCATTTGAGAAAAAAACCCTTAGGGACAGTATTAGGAAGTGATACGCTTGCTTTGGGAATTTGCCTGCAATGCAGGAGACCCAGGTTCAATTCCTGAGTGAGGAAGATCTCCTGGAGAAGGAAATGGCTACCCACTCCAGTAATTTTGCCTGGTAGGCTACAGTCCATGGGGTGGCATAGAGTTGGATACTACTGAGTGACTAACACTCACATGCTTGCTTTTGCTTGTTTAAGGTAGGAGGAAGATCTCGAGATTGGTATGAAGTCAAATTCCTGTTTGAGTCATTTGTTTTTGTCACATAGGATATGGTCCTAATGCCTCCACACTTGACATATGGACTTTCTGTACCATTATGTAACCACCACTGCAAAATGTACACATGGAAACTCTATCCAAATAGAGTGGATGCATTAGACTTAATTAGCATTTCTTCCATTCGCCAAGAGTATTTTGTTAGCAAACTGTTGTTTTGCTTTTTGTTTGTTTGTTTTTAGTTGTATGTTTTAAAGGAGACACAGGCAGACTCATATCAAGGTTGTTTAAAATTTGTAGGTGGGTGGAGCAAGATCACATGAAAGTTGGGGTTGGATACCGAATGCCGCCATTTTGGGGAATTATGCTTAACTCAGATCTAACACTTTTCTGGTGGCACTGGTCGTTTTTGAGCTCTTCTATGAAGGCTCTGTGACACGATCCCCATACCATAGGAGCGTAAAGACAGAGATGCAATAGGCACACATCACATAGGGGATGTTCTCTGCACTGCAAAAGAAGAGTTGCCCTTTGCAAGAAGATGTCATATCAAAGCTAAAAACATTAAATTTCTGCATACCTTTGATGAGAGATATTTGTATTCACCATCCTTTTCATCAGTCAGTCTTTTTGACTGTACACTGTTATTCCCCTTTAGATGCATTTCAGAGCACACCCTGCTGATTATGGAGGACAGTTTCTTTTCTATCATGAGCAATCCCCATGATTTGGGGATCTTGAAAATGCGTGTTTGCAATCTGACACCTGTTGCTTTGGTGACATGGTTTGTTTGGTTTCCCTGGACTTAAACTGGTCACAAACCATAGTGGTACAGAGACGAGTTGAGGGATTTCTTTCTGAGGTGTTGAGAGATTCCATTCTCCAAAAGCAACCGTATCCTCTCCACAGCTGCCCACGTACCACAAGTCTGACAATAGCAAGATGATGCCAAGATCCACCCTATCCTCCTGCTCCCAGTAGGCATCAAAATTTCCTTTTCCACCAGCAACAATAGCAACAACAACAGCCACACAAAACAGTCTCTTCGAAGATAAGAATTTTGTTTTTCATTTCTGTTCTAAGCAACACTCAATCATGACGCTCAATTCATGTCTTTTAAGGATTAAAGTCAGGCAACATAACATCACAGTGAAGAGGAGAGATGCTGGATCCGGAGTGCCTGAGTTTTAAATGTGGCTCTGGCCCTTGGTAGCTATGTGTTTCTGGGCATGTTAGCTCTTCTCTCTGTCTTAATTCTCTCATCTGTGAAAGGGGGGTTCATAGATGTAACATAAAGAACATGGAAGAGTTCTCAGAACTCTTACCATTTATTTGTATGTGAGTTTTAACAGGTGCATTGAAAGAACATTGGACTGGACATCAGGAATTTGAGGTTTGGTCTTTTTCCTGCAATTAACTAGCTCTTTCCCTGGTAGCTTAGCTGGTAAAGAATCTGCCTGCAATGCAGGAGACCCTGGTTCGATTCCTGGGTTGGGAAGATCCTCTGGAGAAGGGATAGGCTACTCATTCCAGTATTCTTAGGCTTCCCTGGTGGCTCAGCTGGTAAAGAATCCTGCAGTGTGGGAGACCTGGGTTCGATCCCTGGATTGGGAAGATCCCCTGGAGAAGGGAAAGGCTACCCACTCCAGTATTCTGGCCTGGAGAATTCTATGAACTGTGTAATTCATGGGTCACAAAGGGTCGGACACGACTGAGCGACTTTCACTATCTTTGTAAAGAGGGTTGAGTGATCATATAACAAGTGAGTACACATTTACCTTTTCTCTGGTTTACAGAAAACCAAGAGCCTGAACCCACTGGACTTTAGGATTTGTACAAAATCCAATAGCCTAGAAATCTGTGTTGCTTTATGCCGAATGATATATTACTGGTGGCTTGTTATCAGTTGTATTCTGTCTAATTAACTGTACTTGGTTTATTTTTATGAATAATTTGGAGCTAAGCATTAGCATGAAGGAATGAGAGAGAGCATCAGGAAAAATCAAGTTGATAGATAATAAAACGTTCCACTGGGGACCCAGAGGAGTAAGTCTCTGCCCTCAAGGAATGGACAGTTGTATGGTTGGGACAGGAGGTGGACAATTCACTAGACACTTGTAATAAAGTGTATTGAATACTAAGAGAAACGTTCGCTTGAAGATAAGTGGGAGATGAACTATTCACACCCATAAGGACTGCTGGACGCCAGTCTTGTGGGCCCTTGGGAGATCTTTGTTGAAAAAATAATACAAGAAGCACATCTGGAACCAGTGGGAAAGACAATGCTGCTTTCTAGGAACTGGGAGGAATTCAGCCTAGGTGGTAGACAAGGGGGTGGGTTTGGGCTAGGGGTAGGGACTGGCCTGAGATTGTGGCCAGAGATAAGGCTGGGTGAGATTTTGAAGAGCTTTGCAAATGTTTTGCCCTCAATTATAATCAGATTACATCCAGTGATGGGCATTTTATGAGCTCCAGGAAAGTGACAGGAAATGTTTAGGAGAAGTGGTGGTTGGCATCTTGGAAATTCACTTAATAGACAATTTGATGCTTTAATAAATGACCTGAATCATTGCACTCTTCCTTTCCTCCTGGTATCTGTAAAATAAAGCTATGTACATAGGAGTCATTGACAAGACAAAATCCTCTTTCCAGTTCTCTGGGTGAATGGTGTATTCATTCTCCCAGTCTTGCATAAATCTGTGGAAGGTTGTTTTTATACTGTTCCCAAATTCCAGAGTTAGGTCTCTGAGTGAAAATGGTACAGAATTCATGGACTCTTAAAGTGTCTCTTCCCTTTCTTCTCAGAAGGGAGAGCAGATCTCTATGATTTTAGTATGTATATTTCATGTAATGCTTACGATGTTACAAAGCAGATATGATTATTCCTCTTTTGTACTTTAGCAAACTGAGAGTAATGAAGGTAAAGTGATCAGTTCAAGTTCACACAACTCAAAAAGGACAGAGCTTTCCTTTCTCCTTCTTCCCTCACTCAGATGCTTTCCTGTCCCATGTGCAAGGCAGTGTGCACAGGATGGCTATTCAGTGGGCATATAAGACCTGTACCCATCTTCTTGATACGAACATGCGCATTGCCCAGTGTTAACTGCTGTGCAGGTAGAACAATAAAGGAATGGGCATGTTTACAAGTTTGGGGGAAACGGAGGCTGGGTATCTCTTGTTTAAATTGGAAAAAAGGCAGGGCTAAATAATCTCCCCATTTAACAGCATTGTTTTCCCACTAAACCATTTTTCATTGAATGCAATGGGAATTGTAATCTTGTGGTTATATACACGTACATTTCTGGCCATTGTATAACAGGCTCAGTGGTCTTCCCAACATGGATTGCTGGAGGGTGAAACCAGAGTTGTGGTTTAGTCTCCAGTATCTGAGGTTCATAAACCTTCCTGCTTGGGGAATTCCCTGGTAGCCCAGAGGTTAGGACTCCAAGCTTTCACTGTGGGGGTCCAGGTTCAATTCCTGGTCAGGGCACTAAGATCCCATAAGTCGAGTGGCATGACCAGAAAATAAGATAAACCTGTCTGCTTGTGGGTTTTTCTTGATCTTTTCCCTTAAAGGCAAAGCATCATCTTTTCCCATTTGGGGCCTGAGCTTCCCTCTGAAAAGGCAGTCATTTGTGCCCACATACTATTATGGCTCTTGTGAATGACATTTGTGATGATCAGAATTTAATCCTGTAGAACCTTAAAGCATCAAATATCTTTTCTAGACCTGCCCATCTCTCACCTCACTTTGTAGAGGCTTAGAGGGGAGCAAGAAGGCAAAGGATGTGAGACTCTGGCATAACCCTGTGTATGGAACTGTTTTGCTAAGGGCTGGATGTGACTGTTAACCAGGTGTGATCCTCCCCTCTCTCTCCACTGTCTGCCACATCTTATACCTCGCAGATAGGTGGGGTCCCCTAGGTAGGCTGGCGCTGACATTCCTTGTCTTTGTGTGAGGCGGGCATCCTCACTGAGACTTGAGGCAGATTCTTGAAATATCTTCAGTGATGACAGGTCTTTGACTTTCGAGGGGAGATTTAACATTTAGTAATGGACATCCATCATTTAGCGTCATGGCTTGTGATAAAGAGGCCAGTCAAATGTTTTGGGTGAATATGAGCAAAGTACCGTTTGATAGCTCCTTTGTCTCCAGCTTATAGCTTTGAAGTGACTCTTGTGGCAGTTTTAAAGGAAGTTTTGAAAAGTATTCAGAGCAGTCTTCTGGGAACAAAGTAACTTATTTTGAAGTCTAACTTTGGGTGCGTTCTTTGAAAATAAAATAACACCCTTTATTTAATATACATTGATGGAATTATGACTTTTTTTTTTTGGCCACAAGTATGTAATGAATTATTATCCCACATTATACAATACAAGCTGTAGCTATAATAATAATATTTTCTATTTCAAGTAGAATGAGGAGAAAGGAGTTAGAAACAAAGGAGCTTTAAACATGAGAAAGGAAAATAAAGGGAAGCTGTATGAAAACCCTTTACTACCGTACACTAGAGAGGATTTTCTTTCTTTTTTTCTGCTTTTGGGCACTTAAAACAAAAATACTACAGATTATTGCCTGCATGTTTTTAATGCTCTGTAATTGTGTACTGAGGCAAATCCCATTATTTTTAAATCACTTAATGTTGGAAAACAATTGGATAAACCCCACTTGGAGTGCCCTGTGGGTCATCTCAAGCCATTTGGTTCTGTTAATAAAATTAAAACAATTGGAGGAAATATACAGATGCTTTCAAATTGGCTTTACAATGATGATGTCTGTACATATGAAAAAGAGGACAGCTCTTGGGAACTCCATGAAGCCCAATGCTGCATTACTGTGTGCAAGAGATGTGAGTCGGAAGTAAAGATTTGACATATATTTTTATTTTGAGATGCCATGCTAATTCACATCATTCAGCCCTTTCACTGCCAAACTGTAAAAGTCCATTAAGTGACTGAAAGGAATATACAAATTATCCACTGGCACTCCAGGCTGGAGTTTTACATACACCCTGTTATTCTATCCGCCAGCTTGCTGCAAGATTCTATTAAGCAGTAAGTGAGAAGATTATATTGCCTGCAAACTAATTGTACAAAAGACTCTGAAATAAGTCATCAGAGCCCAGGACCTTCTGAAAAGCCGCCAGGAGATATTATAAATTGCTCTATCATTCCTGCCAGCCTGGTTTCAAAACCCAGAGCGTCCACACGGACCTGATTGGCTCCGAAGCCATTGACAAAACTGGGAAAATTCCAATCGTGTCATGCATGGCTGCCCAGTGTGGTCCCTGGTGGTACCATGGAACAAGTGTGGCCCGGAAAATGGCAAGCTCTAATCCAGGAAACCTCCGTGTTTGAAAGGAGAATTTGAGAATGTGAGCAGTAGCTTCTGCACCCCCCTGAATCACTGTCTGGTGTTAACGTTCCAGGGGCCTGCAGTTACTACTGGAAATACTTTTGTCTCATTTCTACTCTTCGTGAATCGAAGGAAAACAAGTACCCCATAGAGATCATAGGGTCTCTTGGGAGTAGTGTGTTTGAGCCGTTACCAAAATAGATGTAAAACAGTGTTGCCCAGGTGCTTGGGGAGGGGGATGGAGCATGTTTTTAGCATAAAATGCTTTCTTCATTGAATACAAAAGCTACCAGGGAAGGTTTTTCAAGGGCAGAATCTTTGTAGACTCTGACATGGATCAAAGACCTTTGGGTGGGTGATCACAGCCAACAACAATGAACTAAGGGACTCAATGGGAGGGCTTGGAAATTAGAGAAGTTTTCCTCCAGCAAAGAAGTTCTTTAGAACGATGTTGATTTGTTTTTCAAGACATAAAACCAGTGTTACTTAGTGAAATCAAGGTTATCATCCATGTATGTCAAGACAAATACAGCGAAACAGAACATTTGGCTGAAGGATACCAGATTCATTGTAAACCATGTCTATATACTTAGCTGGAAATGTATCATGTATGAAAACACTTGTGACCCGTGTATTTTCTTTGCATTCACAGTGAAATTTTTATAAGAGTGCCGCCTTTCCTATAGCTTTGGGAAGATTTCTTTACCCCCATGTTGTCATTTATTCATTTGTGACAGCACATTTCAATAATTTGCTCCCATGTGAGGAATTCACTGAGTCTCTGAAGCATGATTTCTGCTTGTGGGGATGTTTGTGTGTACACGGGCATCTGGGGCTGACTTGAAGCTAGAACCATCACACTCAGTTGTGTTGTGATTTGTTGACATACAAATCTTTATTTTTGTCTTCTTTGTAAGGTCCTAGATTCCTTAAGAGGTAGGAATTTTCTCTTTCTTTTCCAGCCCTGCACAGATTCATGAAGGTTGGCTCATTCATATGCAGTGAGGATTCAGCCATAAATGAGACAGGACTCTTTCCCCTGAAGAACTCATCCTAAGGCCCTATGAAAAACTCGTCTGCCTTTAAAACGTTTCTCTTTGTCACTGAAGAATTATAGAATGTAGTATTTGGAAACGAAACTGGAATTCTTCCTTATATGTGATCTAAACTCTCATGTGGAGAATGTGAAAATTCCCCTTCTGTTTCTGAAGAAATCTTAAAAATCTTTAGACAGTCATTCAGAGAGAAGGGTTATCCATAAATTTTGTTGGTATTATTGAATCATCCTTGAATGTTTCCTGTAAATAATTGTGTTATAATGAGATAAGCATTAGATAACCCATTTATGTATATGCTCCGTTGCTCAGTCCTGCCCGACTCTTTGCAGTCCTGTGGACTGTAACCCACCAGGCTCCTCTGTCCATGGAAATTTCTAGGCAAGAATACTGGAGTGGGTTGCCACCTCCTACTCCAGGGGATCTTCCAGACCCAGGGATTGAACCCACATCTCTTGAGTCTCCCTCATTGGCAGGCAGATTCTTTACCACTGCGCCAGCTGGGAAGCCCCAGTAACTCATTTAGTGCCATCTATCTGTATTTTTATACTACTTTTATTCTTATTTATATCAAGATGCACTTTTATTTCCTTTAAAACTTCTTACAGGTTTTTTTTTCTTCTTTTTTCACAATTAACTCTCCAGAAGCCTTTGTATTTTTCTTATTTTCCCCTTGATAGCAGCTCCCGTGGTTTTGCCATGGATTTCCATTTTTGTCAAGGTATTTCTTTAAGGTTTTGAAAAATTAACTAGATTTTTACTTTTTTAAAACATTTGTGGAATGATTTTCCTAATTTCTTCATATTGTTTCTTAATGGGCGGCCCAGCTCACTTGACCTTGTGAACCCATGTGACAGCATCGTATTTAATGTTCATCAAAGTGACCCTGAGGCACCAAAAAATAATTTAAAATGTGTTATTTTACTTATATACTACTTTTTGGTGGAGTATTTCTATTCTTCATAAGTAATACTCTCCAGGATCTTATGATCTAATGGGTAATATGCACATGACAAAGTGAAAAAAAAAAAAAAATCTGGCACATTATGTGATGAGAGTACCCACAAAGGTAGGAGAACCTGGAAATCATTTTCTGCTAGGGTGGTCTGAAGATTCCATGAAAGCTTGGAATGGACTGTGAGTTGAATGCTGAGCCTTGGAAGTAATTTTAAGAAGGAAAGAGGGGCAAAGATAGCTCATCCTCAGAGGGAAGCCTGAAGGACACAGCAAAAATGGAATAAATCAAATTGGTGCATCAGGAAGTTCATGTAAGGTAATCATTGTAATGTTGCTGGAAAAGTAGATGAGAGTGAGATGGGAGCAGAGATTTTGTTGGCTAGATGAATATTTTATATTTATTCCGGAGGCCATAGGAACTTATTGATTTTTTTTTTTTTTAGTTGGGTTAATGACATGATCAAAGCCATCATAGGCAGAGGAATATGATCGTGGTACGCAGTGTGGATTAGAGGGGGACAGGACAGAGGCAAAGTGCCCGAGAAGGTAACTGCAATCGTCCAGGTGTGAGCTCACACAGGCCTGACTTAGGGGCCTGTCAGAAAGGCCTTGTTGCAAGGGATGAGAATGTAATTTTCAAAGAGGAAGAGGAACTGGTTTGAAAGGAAATATGATTATTTTGTGTGTGTGTGTGTGTGATGAGGCATTTCAGTAGAAGTTAACAGTAGTGGGTTAAAAGCGGGGCTGTGGTGTGGGGTCATGCCTTGATACTGGAAAGTGAACAAAAATTCATACTGACTTCTCTGGAACAAAAAAGGGAAGAAATGCTGTTTGGAAAGCATTTTTTCCCCCTTTCTAGCTAGTTATTATTTGGCTCTTCCTAAGAAAGCAGAGGCTTGGGTTTCTTTTTAAATAAGTACAAGGAGCGCCATGCAGAATGGGTTTCCCAGGTGGCGCTAGTGGTAAAGAAGCTGCCTGCCAACGGGGAAGATCCCCAGGAGGAGGAATGGCAACCCACTCCTGTATTCTTGCCTGGAAAATTCCATGGACAGAGCAGCCTGGTGGGCTACAGTCCATGGGGATGCAAAGAGTTGGACACTACTGAGAGCAGGTGCGCGCGCGCATGCGCGCGCGCGCGCACACACACACACACACACACACAGCCATGTAGAATGCACAGATCTGGTAGTAGAATATTAATTAACCCCTAGAAAATGACTAGCAACACTCTTGATGCAAAATAAATTTTCAGCGAATCTCACAGTGAAAAATGATTCATTTAAAGTTAAGATTCTAAATCCTTTTATTCTCAGCCATGACCCAGCCAATCTGGTTCCTTTGACTTATCCTTGGTTTTCTGTGAGTGTAATATAGTAACACCGTAATTTCTCTGAGGAAGGTGGTGGTGTTGTGCTTCTGTTGATACAATTAATATTGCTCTTAATATTTAACCTATTATGTTAAAAAGTAGTTGCTTTTATTATTATAAATGCCCTGAATTAGAATGCTAATTTAGTCAGTTTTGATAGGCTCATCTCAAGTTATAATGTACAGGCTTTTTTCCTTTTTTTTTTGAAGTCATGCATCCTTAACCAGGTTTCCGTACTTAAAAGTGGTTAGGTATTACTTCCTGTTGAATTAGCAGTTGCTGAGTAGTTGAGTCTTTCTACAATCCTGCAATCCACTAATGTGATATTTAATGAGGAGACATCAGTCTGGAGAAAGGTAGTCAATATAAATCAGTGTTTACAAAGTGTGATTAACTCTGAAATATTTCATCAATGCTGTGGTCCCAGGCAGACTCTATGCTAATTACTAGAATCTGTGCATGTTTCAGGGGACTTGGATGGACCCTGAGTATTGCAAACATGGAGCAGCAAAATTGCAATTATGCTCGGACTGTCTCTGATGACAATTTATGCATTTGGTGTGATGACCTCCCCCTTCCCAAGAGGGCAATAAACAGAATGCATTTTCATTAGAGATACTAATGCACTTAATCACAAGGGGAAAGGGTTAGGAAGTAACGAAGGACCTTCCAGCACTATGTGACAGAGTTGATAGGGGAAAGAGGCTTTATTTTAAAGGCAGCTTCTCTACAAAGCTGCAGGCAGCCCCAGAGCGCTTCCCACACCCTGTCATTGGCCCTAATTGAAAGATTTCAAGTTAGAGTTTGGATCTTCTTCTGATGACATCCTTATCATTTCACATGTATTGTTACTAATGTAAATGATGTAGACCGTCATATTAAAAGTATTATGTCATAGCTGTTTATTTTTGTATCTAACACTTCCTTGCAGTTTGAGTGTTTGGGATTAACTATGCAAGTAATGTAATAAACATGATGATGGTGATGGTGATAATGGTAATGATGATGGTCATGATGGTGATCATCCATCATCAGTAGACATTTTCCAAAGAGTAAAATTGTATTGTAAAGCTCTGGTAAGTGATGAAGTGAGAACTATGTAACTTTAGTCCCTGCCCTCAAGGAGCTTACTGCGCAGTTCCAGATTAGCCTGCTGATCATTTCACAGTGAGATTTATACTGTTCCGTGTCAGAAGGACAGGAAGCCTGATGCATCAGATGATTAGTAGCCAAAAGAAAGCCAGGATGGATGGTGTAGTTATATGGTTTTGATGTTTGTGTTTTTTATGGAAATAATCTGCTGGGAAATTTCTTTTTGATCCCAGGATTCTGGGAGACTGCTGCTTTGCTTGAATGGAAGAAGCATAATGTTTTAAAGGCTAATTTTAAGCTCAGTTTTTTGAAGAACTTCACTGTATATCTCCTCTGTAGCTACTCATCATTCAGTGCATCTTCAGTGGTCGTAGCTGAGCATCTGGCTTCATGATATTTGCGACACCCTCATGATTCCTGTTGACATTTATTTGAGGGAAGAGGGCAGAAGTAGCAGAGTTGACATTATCAGGGGGATGCTCAGATTGCCTGGGTCTTGCAAACCTAACAGCTTCTTTTCTTCACACTCTGTGTTTTAGGTAATATAGAATATAGCTGCCCTGCCACGAATGAATGTGAAATCACGAAGCGCAGACGTAAATCCTGCCAGGCTTGCCGCTTCATGAAGTGTTTAAAAGTGGGCATGCTGAAAGAAGGTAAGGCTGGGTGCTAGTGGCCTTGTGCTTTGGGTTGGGGATGGGAGGAGGGGATGTACAGGGAATTTCAAAAATGTTAGAGAAACCGGGAAATGCTGGGGTCACAGTAAGTACCCTGAATCTGGTGGCAGAATGCTCCTTCTGTACGCCTGAGCTCTTGATCCCTCATGCCTGCTTGACATCGACAGGGAGGGACAAGGTAGGACACGTCTGATGTGCAGCTAAACCCACAGGTATGTTGGCAGTGTGGGTTCTTTTCATCTTTGCAACTTGCAGAAAGCAGAGGGTGAAGAGCAGCTAAGAGGCTACTTAGTCATTGTCGTTTTGCTTTCTTCTCAGTACTACATATACAGCGAGAGCCCCTCATCTTTACTGAGGTGTCATTCATAAAAGTTGTATATATTTAAAGCATATGATTTGTATTTCATTATATATATATGTATAGTGGAATAATCACCATAATCAAGCTAATTAACATATCCATCATTTCATTTCATATATTTACCTTTGTCTTTCTTTCTTAAAAATTAATCTTAGATGTAAAGCATTTGTTTTTCTTTTCTAATCTTATCTTTGGGACTATTTTCTACTATAAAGACTTTATAACAGTTCTATTAAAATTGTTGCTTTCAGTTGGGGATAATAGCAACAAACACAAAACAGTAACAGTGAAGATGTATTTTGTGCTAAACAAATTGCCTAAGTACACACAGCAAACAAGCCATAGAGACAGGAGCTGAACCCAAATAGCTATATTCTAGAATTCATTCAAGTCCCTCACTCATACTAAAGGTCCTGAAATCTTCGTATGTTTCAAGTATGTCTAGTGAAGCTTAGAGACAGAAAAATTGTTCTTTTCTGTGGGAAACCTCAGTTTAATTTTTGGTTTATTTTGAATGTATTTGCATGTATGTATGTACTTTTGTAGATGTGAATTTTACATACTACATTTAGATTTTACTGTTTCTTTCTCTTCAGAAAATTTGCCAATGTTTAAAATAACTGATAATTTTATACAGTAACAAAATTAAAATACAGTGATTGAAGTTTGAAAGAAAATGAGGTAAATTAAATATTTAAATGTGTTGTTTTTATTGAGTCATAGACTGTCTTATTCCTGGGGTCAGCCTTATGAATTTGTATGATTTGTTGTTACTGGAGATCACCTATTTTTTTTCACTTTTAAATCCAAGTAGATCCAAGTGTTTATTTCCCATGAATGAACCAGAGCTTCAGTTAGCTATGGCATCAACAGATCTCATAATTTTTCCTGGCTTTTTCTTCCAAGTTTTTTTCTGTGAACAATATCATTGGAAGATGAGTAGATCAGACAATATTTGGGTACATGGAATTCACTCTGTTTTTCTCTTGTTCACTAAGAACTAACTTCTCCCTTAACTAAGAACAACTTGAAGAAAAATTGTAAACAGACAAGTGTGTAACTTTATCCTTAAAGCCTTATGGAAAAAGAAGAAGATATTTTGCCAAAAATAAAATAGAAAGCAAATTGCCTGCAGCCACATGGATGGACCTAGAGATTATTGTCACACTAAGTGAAGTAAATCAGAGAAAGACAAATATCATAGGATATCACATATATATATGTGGAATCTAGAAAAAAAAATGATGCAAAAATAAACTTTTTACAAAACAGAAACAGACTCACAATCATAGAAATCTATGATTACCAAAGGGAAAATCAAGGCGGGGTGGGATAAATTAGAAGTTTGGGATTAACGGATATATACTACTATATATAAAATAGATAAACAGCAAGGACAGGGAACTGTAGCACAGGGAACTATAATCATATCTCATAATAGCATATAATGGAAAAGAGCCTGAAAAAGATATGTATATATATAAATATATATAATGGGATCACTGTGCTGTACACCTGAAATTAACACATTGTAAATCAACTATTCAGTAATAAAAGAAGAAAACAAATTACCTATTAGAATGATTATATATATTTTATATAAAATATGCCTATTTAAATTTTATACAAATTTATATTTTGATAATTTATATTAGTATGCACACACTGGTGATGCGTGTATGGAAAATGGAAGAAAGCACAAAGATTGGTAACAGTGTTATACTGGTGAATAAAATTAAGGATGAGAAATGCTTTTGTTTTTGCTCTATAGCCTTTGGCACTGTCAGGAGTTTTCCACAGTGACCATGTCTTACATTTATAATCCATTTCCTAAATATTTAGTAAGTTGCTCTCATATGCCAGGCACTATTCTAGGCTCCAGAGAGGCAACAGTGAGAATGATGGATGGTGTTGCTAGAGGAAGCTTATGTGAAAAATGCCAAAAGGACAGCAATTTTAACAAAGGAAAACATAATCTAACAGTAACAACCCAACTCATAGGACAAAGAGTTTTCCTCTGAGTTAGAACAGCGGTGATAGCTGACGTTGTTGTGGTGGAAAACCTTATCTTAGTGATTGCCTTTAAACCCAGTAACAGAGTACCAGACAAAACATATTTCAGAGTGTCACAAGTGATTGATTGATAGTCACTTTTGGTCTTTGTTATCTTTATGTTGCCACTTAATTGAGCTGTGCACACATTCATGTCAGTTGTGTCTGACTCTGCATCCCTGTAGCCTGTAGCCAGCCAGGCTCTTCTGTCCATGGGATTCTCCGGGCAAGAATATTGGAGTGGGTTGCCATGCTCTGCTCCAGGGGACCTTCCTGATCCAGGGATCAAGCCCATGTCTCTTATGTCTCCAGCCTTGGGAGGCAGGTTCTTTATGATCTGGAAAGCCCCTAGTTGAGCTATAGAGACGTATGCTTATTCAAAAAGGCTTAACTTTTGAGTTTGGAGTTGAGGAACCTCTATTTTTCAAAAGCAAATCAGTGTTTTAAAACTGTTGTAAAAGTAATGTATCAATTAGCACTTAAAAAAAACTTTTTGGCCATACCACGTGGCATGTGGGACCTTAGTTTCCCGACCAGGGATCGAACCCACACCCCTCTCGCTGAATGGGTGTCTCCTCAATTTGGATTGTTTTTTCAAAAACTAAAGTACATCGTGATATGCCTCCATGTCCAATAGATAGAATTTTTTTTCATTAGTTTGATTTTACTGCTACAGTGTACTCACCTATTTGTCCTTCCAGGTTTAAGGAGGAAGTAGAAAACATATTTTCCCTTAAGTAATTTTCCCCATGGTGTTTTCAGGCAGGCGCAATCTTGAAGGGTGGTTAGAGTGACTGAAGAGGTGTGAACTGTGTTTAATTAAACATTGTTGGTGAAAGTAAATGGGATGGGTGCTTATCTATAATTCACACCTCTTCAGTTGCTGTTATCAAGCCTTTAGAGGGACTGTTTTCAAGGGAATTGCTGCTATTGCTGATATACTCAAAAAATAATTTATTTTCCTTTACTTCCTTGTGTGCACTTTGGTGGAAAAATATCTCTAAGCCCCCTCCCCCGAAGAGAAAAGAGGGGATGGTTATGAGTAAATATGGAATACTCTTTTTTCTTTTGTCCTTAAAAAATACAGTGAAATATTGTATTACACACTGCATATAAATGCACGATTATATTGGGCCATCTCCTTGCCTCAAGACTTACCTTCTCAGCCTGGAGAGAATGATACTGTCTTAAATATATCTTTATGGATGGAGAGGGATTTCAGTCCCATGCAGTATGTCAGAGATCATGATGTAGTAAATCTATTCAAATGTAAACCTGTTCAATTCAATTACCAGTCCATAATAAAATTTGCCTCTACAACCCCCGTGTTGACCACAGCAGTCCATACAGGCTGATGGCACAGCGGGTCTGGAAATTGACAGACAAAATCTATTTAAACAAAAAACAACATTAGTTCTAGAATCTGAAATGAAATCAGATTTCAACAGCTTTGATGGGAACCTTCTTTCCTTTAACAGATATTTTTATTCAACTAGCCAAGTGCATCTTAGATAAAATGCTGCCTGAGGGAAATGAAGACATTTTCATTAAAAAAGGGGTTTATAGAAAAATGAAACTTCCATTCTTTTAAAAATAATAAGCCTTGGTTTTATTGACTGGCATTTCTACTAATGATGTGGGACGAAGGAGTGGCTTAATCAGTAAACAAGTTCAGTTGCTTCACACTGTATGGGATTAAATTCTTTATAAGACGTGGCTTCTCATTAGTACCAGAATCCTATCCAAATGAACTATGTTTGTCTTTTTGTTTTTTAGTTCTGTTTTTTTTTTTTTTTAAGATTTGTTTTTGGATGTGGGCCATTTTAAAATTTTTCATTGAATCTGTTACAGTATTGTTTTGTTTTGATTTTTTTGGCTATGAAGCATATGGAGTGGGATCTTACCTCACCAGCCAGGGATGGAACCTGCACCCCATGCATTGGAAGGTGAAATCGTAACCACTGGACCACCAAGGGTGTCCCACATGTTTGGTTTTAATATTAGAATTTCTGAATCAAAAAATTGTTACCAATGGAAGCAAAGAAACAGTTATGTGAAAATGACAAAATTCAACAATAAAGCAAAACTGTGAGAAGTACAGTTACAAAAAAAACAGAAGTAGCTTGTTTGAATCCAAATAGTTGCACCATTTCTGCATCCTGAAAAATCCCCTTCTCTTTTCTAGGTTCTACGTTCCGCTAAGGAATGATGGGCCAGGATTATTTTTTTCAGCATTATACCATACTGTATGTCAGGGAAAACCCATCTATTACAAGATATCTGGTCTCAACATTCCCTTTTCATTTTTTTCAGGTATTGTTTATTTGAAGGAGAAAACAAGAACTAATCAAGGTGCACCTATAAATCTGGTCAAGATTTATTTTTATTTTGATCTCTCCCCCTTAGTTATTTAAAAGGTATTGCAGGACATACAGGTTCAGTTTTCCCTCTGTCAGTGGCAAACAGAGACATTTTATGAAAGCAATAATTATTTTATTTAGGTATAGAATTCACTGATCAAAGATTGAAGAAGGGCTTTTTGTTCGTTATTGGCGTGATGGGTTTCATCTTGGCAACTCAAGTATTTTTCCTTGACTCTTGTAGGTGAAAACAAGAGATGCACATTTGTGTACAGTGTTATATTCCTCAGCTAAGCAAGCCTGCATGCCACAGTACGGATGAAGCCAGGCAACATGGCAGACTGGTTTGGTTATTTCATGACAAGAGATTATGCTTTTTGCTTTTCCCTAAAAAAAAAAAGAGTTTACTTAACATTTCTAATCATCACTTTTGTCATCTGAAAAATGGTAGTGCCAATAATTATATTTGCAAATAAAAAGTTTGCAAATAAACTTTTATTATTGCAAATAAAAGTTGTTGCAAATATCCAGTAAGATACTGCAGGTTAGGTGCTCAGATTAGCAAGTGGCCCAGAATCAGGAGCAGTTCAATGTTAGCTATCATTGCTGGTCAAACTTTATGGTCAGGTGAACCTAGATTCAGGCCCCGGCTCTGTATACTCTTGGACCTGGGGCAAGGTATATGACCTCTAGGACTCAATTTCAGCCTGTTTATTTATAAATATAGAATTTAATCCTTTGTCTACCAAAGAAAATGGACAGAACACACACGTTTTTAAATGTGTGCAAGAAGACATATAAGAATTCTACTAACCTCTTAGGTACATTAAATTTTACTGAGGTAATTTTGATATCAGAGCATCATGGAAAAAACTGAGGAGAGAAGTAAGTTTTAGCACAGCTCCATATTAACTGAGTTCCTCCCATATATCTGGCAAAACACTGTGTTTCTGCCTTTGATTCTGATTTTTCCACTACCTTGCATTGTTATTTTCGGTCCATTCAATTCTGTCTTCATTTCCATACATGCTGGGGAGCAGTTAAGCTAGTTTCTTTCTCACATCTTCCATTCCAAACTTCTATGAGTTTTGTTAAAAATAATATAATGTCAGAACTTTCCTAGTAGTCCAGGGCTTAAGACTCCATGTTTCCATTGCAGGGGTCATGGGTTTGATCCCTGCTCAAGGATAACTAAGAACCTGCATGCTGCATGGCATGGACAAGAAAAAATGATACAATGTCTATAGGAACATAATACTAATATATTAATTTTCAAGTGTCTTCTAAATACTTCCTCTGGAGAAAAAAACAAATGAGTCATTAAAACACAACAAATGATAGTTATGTGTTTAATTGGTAACTGTATTTGCCTTTATAAAGTAAGCTTCTGTTATAGAGGTGCTCCATATAATCCCCTACTTTTAAAAAATCTGTAATACCATGAAGATGCCAGGTAGACAATTTACATGATATGGTAGAACTGTGAGTCTTCTTGTTCAGGATCAAGTCAAAGCAGTGGCTGGAAATCAGCATTTGAAATGTTACTCAGCGTGGAAAGGGCATGGAATATTACAGTTTCATTATCAGCTTAAAACCTCATTGGGAAAAGTGGGTCCCTGCATGTCAGATTCTCATTAATCAGATGAGGAGCTCAAGGATTAGAGTTTTAGTAACTTACCCAAGGTCCCATTGCAGATCAGTGGGTATGAGATGAAAGTCCTATTCCCAGGTCCCTCCTGTAATTGTATCATAGCATGTTTCAGCCTTGGCCCAACAAGGGTCTTTCATTCTCCAGCTGTGGGTCGATTGCCCAGCATCTCAGCAGAGCAGGCCATCTGTGACCTGAAAGATTCATTTAAGGGTAGAGAAGATGGGAAACAGTGCTGGCACTCGGGAAACAGCAGAACTTATAGGTTTAACAAGGGATATGTGCCCAAGATACTGGTATTAATGGCATTCATAAGGAAGGGACTTTTCCTTAGGATTCTGAATGGGGAAACCAGGTTTTTCACCTGGAGTTTAATGAGGTCACTGAAAATGCAGATGACTATGGGGATCCGTCTAGGAAATGTCTTTACAAGATAACTCAGCAGCTGGAACATTGGGCATATAGTGAGTTGGAGAAGGTGTTGTGTATCAGGAGTGGTGGAGGGAAGAATGACAAGGTTACTGTATTGTATGGAACAATATATTCAGGTCCATTCATTTTGGTCAAGATGAGTTACTGTCTGTATCTAGATAGGTCCCTGGGAAAGAAATTAGCCTGAAAAAGTTTGAAAATCTAGAATGAAATCTTTTGTTTTCATTTCTTGGTTCTCTGGTATTGGGTGGGCCAGAAAGTTCATTTGGGTTTCTCCATGCTGCCGCCGCCAAGTCGCCTCAGTTGTGTCCGACTCTGTGCAACCCCATAGACGGCAGCCCACCAGGCTCCCCTGTCCCTGGGATTCTCCAGGCAAGAACGCTGGAATGGGTTGCCATTTCCTTCTCCAATGTATGAAAGTGAAAAGTGAAAGTGAAGTCACTCAGTCGTGTCCGACTCTCAGTGATCCCATGGACTGCAGCCTACCAGGCTCCTCCATCCATGGAATTTTCCAGGCAAGAGAATTGGAGTGGCGTGCCATCACCTTCTCTGGGGTTTCTCCATAAGATGTTACAAAAAACCCGAATGAACTTTTGGGCCAATCCATACCTTAAAAGGGTCATGCCATCTATGCCCTACTTAAATCCTTTGACTTTCCAAATCATTTAAAACCCATCAAGAGTTGCCAGTCTCTATAGAGTGGAATGCTCTCATCTTTTGCTCTGTCTCATAGATTAGTAAGACTGACCTCGTGTTTAGGAAATGTTTGGGTAGGAGAAAAATGATAGAATATAGAGAATTCCTCCACAGTAGAGGATGCATTGTCCATAGATCCTGTTTATTCTGATCTATCTCATCATAATCCATAGGATATCCTTCCTATTTCTACTTTTTAGTTTAGAGAAGGCATCATGTATGTGTCCATATATACATAAATATGAGACCGAGCACAGATTATATGTTTATTCATTTAGCTGCCATTATATTTCTCTGATCAGTTGTCTGGAACCCTCAGGATGTAAAGAAAAATTATCCCAGAACTGTTTTCCCCCAACCACAGCTTGTGTCTTGATTTATATATGGCAGTGGGAACTCTGAGAGTCTTCTGGGTTTACCCTATCAGCAGGAGCAGCAAAGAGCAACTAACTTGTCTAATTACCCTTCTGTTTCATATCTTCTATTTTAATAAAATGTTCTTTAAAGACTGTAGCACTTTCCAGGTAGATTTTCTTTAAAAAATACAAAAGCTACTCAGGCCATTTATTAACAAGCAGATTTGTTTTTGCTTACTTAAAGAACCTGCTTAGTGCAATTTATCCTAGTGAAATATCTTTTGTAAAAACCTCTGAAGAAGACATTGCCAAGGTGAATTTTTTTTTTTTTCTCCAAGTCTAACATCATTATGCTGCCAAGTCGAAAACAGAAATTATTGGTAGGGAAATTTGGGTTCCTACTGCCTTCAAAAAGCAGAACAAAGAAAAAGAGAAAGCTTTAATGGTATTCAAGGAAAATATTTCTGTGTTAGATGACAGTTAATAGAACTGCATTGACCTCACTGGTATTTCTTGCACTCTCTGTTGTAATATTATCCTAAGAAGCTCCCTCATTAATGCAGAGTATTAAACAAAACTCCCAAGTTATAATATAAGCAATAGCAAAGAGCACCTTTTTCGTGAGCTTTGTCTTGACATTAAGCCGTTGGGAATATACTTAAGGTGCCATGAAAACTTATTTCATGTACAGTTGCTGCACTGCCAGATGGTGGCTTTTTTTTTTTTTTTTTCCTTGTGC
>NW_011494897.1:5434437-5469245 GCF_000754665.1 Bison bison bison
GCTTTTTTATTAGTTTTTTTTTTTTTTCCTTGTGCTTTGTTGGTATGAAACCTGGATAGTCTTGAAATGAATAGCAAGATTTCGAGGGTAAGAGTAATAACACTTACTGGTGAGCGCTTAATATGCCGTAGGCTATGTACTCTGTGCTCTAGTTGGATTTTTTTTGTTGTTAATCCTTACAATGACTTCCAGAGTTGGGTATTTCCCCATTTCACAGAGGAAAGAAAAACTTACAGAGATTATGTTACTTGCCAGAGTTCTCACAAGGCATGATGGAGTCAGGCATTCCAGCTCTTCTGCCTATGTGCTGTATTTGTTTAATACAGTAGGAATATTCAAGTGTATATTTAGCTTGGGAATTCTTCAGAAGCTATGGGTATTATGAGATACTGAGCTCTTAAAAGATTACTTAAATAAACCTTTTTTTTTTTTTTTTAAACTAGGGCTCACTCGATTGCTTTGCGTTCTTCACTTACTTTCCAGAAATAGAATGGACTGTGTCAAAAGGCAGTGAGTTTCCCATCAGTATGAGAGCTGATGCAGAGAACAGTTTCAAGGATCATGTAGGGATTAGACTAGAAGAACTTTCATGTGACTTCGCACTCTGAGATTCTTGAGATCGCAACATAAACTTTAGAATAACTTGTCAGTTATAAACTGTGTGAATAAAGTACCAGCTACACGCAAGCTGTTCAGTTCCTGGGAACCCGATTTGAGAGTTCTCTGTTTCTGTTAGTGCATGACATCTTATTTAAATCCCAATTAGAGCAGAGGGGAACATTTTGTTCTGTGACATAGTTTTACTCTCTGGCTCCAATTTTTAGAAAGCCAAGTTCAGAACAAATTTCCTTTGAAGTTTTGCTTTTGTAAAGAGGAGTGAGTCTGATTCACTGACTTTGAGTGTCAGTCACCTCAGTTGTTTGGAGGATGTGGCCAGAGTGGACCTCTGGGATATTACAATCTTATCTGTCTTATAAATGAGAAAAATGGAAGTACTAATGTTTTAAAGATTTGTCTATGATTCTGTATATAATCCACGTGAGTTTTGGACTATCACAAATTCCCCATGGATCTCTGGTTCTCTGGAACCGTTTTATATTTATATATTTGTCAAAAATGACAATTACATTAGAAATGAAGCGGATAGATTCTCTCCTGTGAACTTAGCAAAGGCAGCACTGAGAATTATTTGAACTGAATAAATCTGCCTTCGCTCACCGCATTTGTGTGAGAGAGGACAGAAAGATTGAAATTATAAGGAACGGTTCTTTTAGCTCCCTTCCTCGTGTTTTAATGGGAATACTATTAAAAGTTAATCATTTATTTGATTGTCCTCATTTGTCATTTCCATTTGTGAATTTGAAATAGGGAGCCAGCATTTATCTACTACGCTACCAATTTTTATTCCTCTTGGATTATTAAAAATCCCCAATGGGTTTTGCCCCAAGGGGGAAAAAACCTGCTTCAACATTTGCTCTTGCACCAGAAGTCTAGTGGCAGTGTGGTAAGTGGTGAGGGAGCGGGGAGGGGAGGCCCCTGCCATTTAGGACTCTGTCGGATGTGGAATTTTTTCCCCACCAGCCTCCAGACAACATATTTTTATTCCTTTTCACCAGTGCCCACATATATCCCCGTGGCCCTGTTGTTTATGGCATTGGGTTAAATTTAATGGAATTCTCTGATGCACATTTGAATAAGGCCTGCTGAATGAAGAGCTTCACGGTTTCATTTCCCCTGGGCGCCATTCCTAACTTGTCAGTTACCTTTCTGGTCACCTCAGTGTTATCCGAGGAGGCATCAGACAGTGTTTTTGTACAATTCCAAGTCTCCCTCCAGTGAAACGAGAGCTGGGTATTTCTTGAGAGATCGTTCTGGAGTTTCGTGTCTCTCTCGCTTAGTAGGTTGTCGAGCCACCAACCAGCTTCCCTAAGGCAAGCTGTCTGCAAAGGAACGAGCCAGCTGGCTTGGCCAAGGTTGATCAATGATGAGCGGCGGGCCGGAGTCCAGGTTCACAAAAGCCACTCAGCGGAGAGTAGGTCAGTGGCTTCCCCAAAGCCAATGAGCTGGCAGAAGTCGGAGGTGCCTGGTGCTCGCCAAATTCCCTGAGCCTGATGGTACTGGTGGGGAGTCCATCCTTGGGCTTCCTGGCAAACCAGACTTCAGTGAATGGCAGATTGTGCTGTTTGAGAGCCAGGGTGGCTTTGTGGCCGGGAGAACAGATACCAAGACTCTGCCACTCCCACCCAGCCTTCCCCCGCAGACCACACAGCCCCAGCGCCCTGGAAGCCACTCCTCCCCAGGTGCAATGGAGTTCAGCTGATTATCCACATCCTCAATTTATTTTCACCTGACTTCAGCTTTAATTGCTTTTTAATGTTGACGTAAGGATGAATCCTCGGAGAAGGCAATGGCACCCCACTCCATTACTCTTGCCTGGAAAATCCCATGGACGGAGGAGCCTGGTGGGCTGTCGTCCATAGGGTTGCTAAGACTCGGACACGACTGAGTGACTTCACTTTCACTTTTAACTTTAATGCATTGGAGAAGGAAATGGCAACTCACTCCAGTGTTCTTGCCTGGAGAATCCCAGGGATGGGGGAGCCTGGTGGGCTGCCGTCTATGGGTTGCACAGAGTCGGACATGACTGAAGCGACTTAGCAGCAGCAGCAGCAAGGATGAATCCTGCCATTCACAGGAAATGTCCTGGAAGTGATTTTGGAAGCAGGAAGCTTGATAGAGACCTTTGACAGAAGTATTAGGATTTCTGCTCTTTGCAAACCCCAGTTGGAAGAGCCCCTTCTTTTACATGGTGGTTGGGATGCAACAGGGGTGTGATGGCAGAATTCAAAGGGAGGATTTATTAGCGATCGCCCTTGGGTTAACCTGCTTCTCCAAGGATTATGCATAGTCTAAAATCGTAATTTGTTGTTTAGTTGCTAAATCATGTCTAACTCTTTCGTGACCCCATGGACTGTAGCCCGCCAGAGGCTCCTCTGTCTATGGGATTTCTCAGGCAAGAAAACTGGAGTGAGTTGCCATTTTCTTCTCCAGTGGATCTTCCTGACCCAGGGATCGAGCCCAGGTCTCCTGCATTGCAGGCAGATTCTTTACCACTGAGCCACCAGGGGAATCATAATCCCTTCCCTATTTTTCTCATTGATTATACATTTTCAGCTGTGAAGTCTTTTCTATGTAGGCTCCATACTCCTAGTTTTACACTCCTGGACTACTTTACTAGCTTTTTTTTCTTTTTGACTGGAGTATAATTGCTTTACAATGTTGTGTTAGTTTATGCTGTACAATGAAGTGAATCAACTATATGTATACATGTATCCTCTGCCCCCATCCCACCGCTCTAGGTCATTGCAGAGCACCGAGCTGAGCTCCTCTGTTATACAGACAGCAGGTTCCCACTGGCAAGCTGTTTCACACATTGTAGTGTATATATGTCAATCCTAAACTTCCAATTCATCCCACCTTCTCCTTCTCCCCTCTGTGTCCACATATCTGTTCTCTATGTCTGTGTCTCTATTCCTGCCTTGGAAAGAGGTTCATCTGTACCATTTTTTTTTTTTTTTTAGATTGCACTTATATGTATTAATACACGATATTTGTTTTTCTGACTTACTTCACTGTATGACAAACTCTAGGCCCATCAGGCCTTTGGGGATGAGGGGAATTGAAGGAATAGATTCTAGGCAAGATTGAAATCATTTGCATTACCTTGTTTCACTTAGTATGTGTTTCTGCTTATCTCTGTAGTAAATTTCAGTTCTGTTTCTCAGTCGGAAGTCAACTCCATTTCGTCCAACCTGCCTTTCAGATCTTAGCTACAAAGAGTTTTCCTTGTGGACTCTTGAGCCCTTATTTAGTGGCTTCTCTCTGTCCAGTTAATTTTCCCCGAACTTTTCTCTAAGACCTAACTTTTTTGGAACACAGAACTTCCTCTCCTTCTTACTGCCGCTTTGTTTTTTGAGCATTTTTTTTCGTTCCAAAATTTCTTCTGAAAGTGAAGCTTCTTCACCAATGTAGTGAGTTGTCATTTGCTGGTTCTGAAGCTTATGACCTTTGTCATTGTCTGCCCCCCGTCTCACCCCACCTGGATTTACCCCTCTGCTCTCTTAGACATTTATCTCTAGGCCTATTAAGTCTCTCCAATATCAACATTATCATAATCATTAGTGTATTTGAAGCCAATTAAATGGCAATTACTCTGACCTTAGCCACTCTTAGGTTATTATCAATTCATGTATAATTTGGAAATATTTGGATAGAATGTGGATTCTGGCCGTATGGTCTAATTGATGTAAATACCTCTATGTGCTGTCCAAAAAATACACCCTGTTCATTGTAACACATAGAATGAGGTGGGGTTGTTCCTCCAAGAGCTTCTTTCTAACAACTTATGGACCCCAATCATATGTGTTCATCAACCCCATCTTCAAGTGTTTTCTCATCCACTTTTTATCCACGCCTTCAGTGAATACTTTCGAGGCATGCTTCATACCACTCACTTTATTAACGCCAGGGTTAAAAAGTGAACATGAGAGGCAAGTTTCTGCCCTCATGGGGTTTATGATCTATCATCATTAATCATATGCCTGCTTGTTTATAATTATACAGATTTTCTCCCTTTCTGAATTTTACCAGCCTTTATATTCTGTTTTGTACAATTTAGCATTTTGATTTCATATTTTCTGTGTAGGGAAGTAAAAATAAAAGCTTGATGTCTCAGATCAAATGGAGTCTGTGACTGTGAATTGAGCCCTTGAAATGTGTCTCATGCAAATAAATTGTTGAATTTTTAATTTTATTTAATTTTATTTAAATTAAATGGTCCCTCAGGGCCAGTGAGTAACATAGGGGACAGTGCTGAAATAGAATCTGAGTTCAGTCCAAACTTTCTTACTTGCTGCGTTATCTCAAACAAGGTGCTTGACCCTTTATCTGTAAAATGGGGGTTGTAATTCTAACTGCATCACAGGCTTGTTTGGAGGTTTAAATGAGGTAATCGATGTAATGTTCTTTGGCATAGTGCCTAGTAAGCAAATAATCTATAAGAAAATATTGTGTTAGTAATATTTTATATTCTATTAGTCACTTTAGCATTTACCATACTGCAAAGCATAAAGATCTTCAGAATAGACTATGACACCTCATAGTGATCACTTAATAGGTGCTCAGTAAAATATAACTGATTAATTTTTTTTTTTTAGCCTAGTTTAGTAGGCTTTGAGTTACATTATTAAAACTTGAATGCAGGGATAATTTTTTCAGAATGATTTTTAGAAATAATTCTTGTACTATCATCACATACAAGTCACTTTTATATTTTTCTTTATATGTGTGTGACTGTGACAGAATTATATTTCAGAAGTCATGTGTGAATTCTTATTGAGTACCCTGATGATACAGCAATAGATATATCCTGAATTTCAAGAAAAAGATATTTTTCATTTGTCTTGCCCATAGATATTTGATATGTTAATGAATTTAAATGAGAAAACTAAGACCTATTTTTTTAAATTGAAATATAGTTGATTTATAATGTGTTAATTTCAGGTATACAACAAAGTATTAAGTTATACATATGTGTATATATATATATTATTTTTCAGATTCTTTTCATTAGAGCTTATTACAAGATACTGAATATAATTCCCTGTGCTGTATAGTAGGTCCTTGTTGTTTAAAGTGGTAATGTGTATATATTAATCCCAAACTCCTAATTTATCCCTCATCCCCTTTGGTAACCATACATTTGTTTTCTATATAAGATGTATTTTAAATATAAATAACTCATATAAATAACTTGCCTAAGATCACAAAACTAGTAAATGGCAAATCAGAATTCATTCCTGATTTCTCAGACTCTGAAGCCCATATGTTCTACTGATATTCATAATGAAGTCTTTTGGTTTTTCTCTTAATTAGTTAATCTTTCCACGGTGTCAAGATTTGAAATATTATTTCCGGCACATGGAAGCCCCTGCTGTCCGCTATTACCTCCTTTTATGAGCAAGGAGACCTTGATTTCAGGGAATAGTTTTGGTGGCAGAACTATCTGAATTCCAGAATTGTTCCTTGTGATAGATATGCTGAAACAAGAGCGCTATGCAATCACAGGACTGTTTTCTGATTTCTGTAAATGTTGCTCTCTGTAGGACCACAAGATCATTTCTTAAAATTTCTACGTAGACTGTTCCTACTTTTTCTTAGAAATCGTTTGAATCATGTTGGAGTTGCTGGTATCTCTGAACTTCACCCTTTCCAGGTAGACTATTATGGGCTGTTTAGCAGAAGAGACTGCCACTGCATAGTATCTGCGCCCAAGAGGCAGTCCAGGGCATCATCTGATGATTTCATTTTTCTGTTTGTAGAATCACTTTCATATTCTGCAGTCAACAGGTCCAAATGTATTTCTCAACGATTCCGTGTATGTCTGTGGGTCTCCCCAGAAGTCATTAATTAGAATCTGGAGGGGACAGTGTAGAAAAATAAAGCTCCAGTAATGGTGATAAAATAAAAGGAACAGCAATTCAATTCAGTCGCTGTATGCCTAGGAAATATTAGATAGAGAATCTCCTGGTTATCTCACAAATCTTTTAACTATTTGGTTATGTGCTCCAGCAGAGAAAATCTATCAAAACTTTTGTTAAGGTAGAAAAGAACAAAATCCCCCAGCTTTTACAAGTAATTCTACTTCTATTTTAATGCCACTGGGGAACTGGCCTCTTTGAAAGTTCCTAAGCTTATAAAGCTGGGAATTCTTCCCTTCCTCACCTTTCTTACTTAACTTGCAGTTACAGAATCTAACTAGCAGCTTCAGTTAATGCATTGATTTTAACTGGAAACCCAGAAGGAGTGAATGCTAGAGTCAGCTGAACTCTTAAATGGTCCTAGGAGACCAGAGTTATTTGCACATTGGAAAACAGCTAATGGGCCAGGGAAGCAGAGGTTAGTTTCAGGGTCTTTCCTCTGCCTCCCTTCCATCACAGTGAGAGAAATCACTGATAAAAAGTCTTCTCCTGTGATGTGCAGACACACATATACCTGATTCTTTTGCTTTCTCTGCACTTTCTTTTTTCTTCATGGCTGGATATTTTAAAGAAATTCAGGGCTGAGGGAAGTAGAGGGAAAAATGATGAATCCTTAGTTTCTTTTCACATTGCAACATTCCAGTAGGTAGTATGATATCTTACAAAGGCACAGGTGGCATGTATAGGCAAAATAAAGAGAATATGTTCGGAACTGTCTTTTAAACACGTCATTTGACATACTGTATTGAGATCATAGTATTTGCTGATAGACAGCCCTGAGTCGCTATTAGGTGGCCAGTTACTAACACTTTTTTTTTTTTTTTTTAAATATTTATTTGGCTGTGCTGGGTCTTAGTTGCCGCAAACAAACTCTTTAATTACAGCAAGTGGCATCTAGTTCCCTGACCAGGGATTGAACTCTGGCTCCCTGCATTGAGAGCTCAGAGTCGTAACCACTGGGCAACCAGGGAAGACCCTCTGAAAACAAATTTCTTAATGTCTCCAACCTCAGTTTTTTTCATCTATAAAATAGTGATCATCATAATAATGCATGCCCTACAGAGTTTGCTGTGAGGATTAGATAAGATAAATATAAAATATTTAGCACCCTGTGACAAATATGAGTCCTTGTGGTAAATGTCAACTGTTATTAGTATCATTAGCATCAGTATTATTTTCTTATCTTAAGTGTTTGGGGCACTGCCTAGCTAAACCTAAACAGATATGTTCTGCTTGGTCTCCAGTGTCATCTTTCTGGACTTTTTTTCTCCCTTTAGAATGACCAAGTGCTGTGTTCACAGCAGGTTTGGGTTGTCTTCACACTGCTGCTCTCTGAGACTTACTGAGGTCAGAGGTCCGCAATAACGCTCTGTGTGACTCCAGCCCAAGACCCTTTCCTGTGGGCCTGAGATCTGAAGGTGACAGGCAGGGTCGGCAGAACCTGCCAGAATTACAGAGACCCCTCTGTGGATCGTGGGGGGACAGCAGGCAAGTCTGTCACGGACCAGAAACAAATGACCTTGCAGCCATGGAATCACTTCGCATCCAGATCATGGCTAACTTTTTCCAAAGTGTAATTTATGGCATCTGCAGTTATTCTTGGACATGCTAATGTATGCATTCACTTCTAGCTTTTCAGGATTAAACAATAGATAAGTTGTTGGTGAAGAAAGGCTTTCACCTCTACCTTGGACTTTAACAAGCATGCCATCCCTTAAAAACTGCTGTTTCTACATGAAAAGACAAAGAGAGGAAAGCAAAGTTTTTAAAGGATGGTGTGGTGTTAAAAGTTCTTGTAGAACAGATATTTGAAAGGGCAGACAGTGGCTAAAGGTGAAATGTACAGCTTGTTTCTACGTTGTTTGGGGAGCTTTTACCTCGGACGGGAAGTGGAACCGTGGATTCACCTGGCCGTAGTGGCATACTCACCCTTCACCCTCCCCTCCAGGTTAGTACCTGTTGTTTCTGCCTTCATATATGCAATTGTGCTAGCTCTTTCCATAGGAAAGAATTCTCCCTAGTTAAATTTAAAAAAGGAAAAAAATCCACTGAAACCAAAAATCAACAACAACAACAACAACAAAAAACTGTGCTGTTTGAGGTTTCTTGATTTTTGTGGTTTCCGTCTCTTTAAGTATCCTGGGTTTAAGGTTGCAAGTCACTGGAAGCCTGCACGGTTTTTACTTGTCTTCCCAAACCCTGCCTCAGAGCCGTTATTCCAGCAGGAAAAGTACTCCTGCATTACTTCTGCATAGAAATGTTCTCTCTTCCCCATCCCTTCGTCCTTCCACCCTTGATTAACTTCAGAACATCAGATCAATGGTAGCAACTCAGAGTTCTGTATAGCGCCCATCGCTTTAATGCTGGTTTCTATCCATCCTGCAAATCTTGTGGCGGTGGTTTTGGCCCCAGAGTATGGGGGTTGGAAGGTCTGACGTGGAGAGAGAGGGAAAACCAAGAGGAAAGAAGAGAGGAGAGAGAAAGGAAGGGAAGCAAAAACAGAAAAATAGCTTACAAAGTACAGAGGACTCAGTCCTGTGCTTCCTTAACATCTGCTTTCTTGAACACATTTCCATTCTTTCTCTGTGTATACAGTGGTAACCTGGCAGAATACTGACGAGGCCGGGATGACATTGGAATCTCTTTATCTCTAGCCCACCGACCCATGTCCCCAGTTGGCTGTGGGGGACTGGGGAGGAAAGGTACCAGCCCCTGATTAGTCCCTTAACCAGGTCTCAGGGTTGAGTAAGAGACTCTTCGTCCCCTTCCCCACCCCCCACCTCCTCCGGGTAGGATAGTCTGGTTACCTGCACTGGCTCCTCTCTAATGTATCTAATTAAAGTACTTGCTATGAACGATTTTTAAGCACCAGAGCTTAATGAAGTTAGAAAAAGGATTTGGATGCAGTTTGTGAAGACTTCAAATTGTTTGAGTTTTTTCTCTTGGGAGAACTGTAAAGTCTGGAGGCATTTTGAATTACTTACAATGTATTCCATTTTGTTCTTTTAAAAATTTCTCTTTTAGCTGGTGCAGAGCTGAAAAAAGCCCACGGGCCCCCCACCCCCCAGGAGAACACTGTAACTCTTGCTCTGCAAAGTGGCTTCTTGGGAATTTACCGTCTTTGAATACTCTTATCTAATTAAAGGGATGGCTGTGTCTTTAATTCTCATTGGCAGTTCTACCTTTGACCCTACGGTAAGTATCTAGGATTTTAAAGTAAAGTCGAATTCCTCCAAGATAACCTGAAGCCTGTACATTTCGATATTTAGCCTTTTCTCTGTTGCCTGGAATTCTGTACCTTGGAAATACTGGGCTGAGCAGATGAATAATGATCTATATAGTTCCATTTGGATCTGTGGAGTGAATTTCTCCATCCAGTGGGTGGGTTATTGCTGACCAGTCAAATGCTGGCTAATCCCTTCTGTTAGAGATCGGATTAGCCGTAATTTGTCGTCGATAGCTGTAATTAGGTTTATCTACCCTTTTAACCAATACCATAATCTTTAACAGATTGTTATTGTTTGGGGCTATTGAGAGAAATTCTGAAAAAAAAAAAAAAACTATTTTAAAGATTGATTTCAAAGAGGTTCAACCCTTTAGGGATCCTTCCTTTTATCCACCTCTGATTCATTTTCCTCTCAAATATTCAAATGCCTTCTCAGAAGGAAATGTCATGAAGGCATGTCATGTATCTGAAAAATAATTAATATAATTGACAGGAATGTCGGTTTTCTGCTGAGGTGTGTTTCTCCTAATCCCTCTGTGCAATCTTTAATATTGATCTAATTGTTAGGAAATCTTGTCACTCTCCGCTTACCCTACCTGGGCGAAAAATCTTCAGGACTGAAGATCCTTGCACTTCATAACGTGTACATCTGTACTAGAAGAATCATTTGACAATAACAACAGAAAAAAAAAAAAATGGGTTTCCGTTCTTTTATGTGCTGGGGCACGTGTCCATAACATCTATGCTCAGAAGGGGTACGTGCGTGTATACAGTGCTTGCCTGCAGTTGACAGTTTATTCACAGTGTACATTGCGTATCATATTGCAAATGGCACATCAGAGTGTTGGAATCTAGGCAATAGGAGTTCAGCACTTAGAGTGTCCAGGTTGCACCTGAACTAGCTGGAGCCTGCCAGCCCCCGCAAGCCCACTGAGAGCATCTGTCTCGCCACCGCCTAGCTCATGCTGTCTCCTCCGCAGGCCCTCCGATTCTTCTGACTATGAGCATAAATCTTCCACCTGTCAGGAGCTCTTGCTGCCTGGATTATGCAATGTGCCTGCCTTCATTTGGAGGTGGTGTGAGCAGGAGATTGCTGCAAATGGTCTGCATTCATTTTAATGCCATCTCGGCCTTTCTTTAGCTTTAATGAGGGGATTAGGGTGGTGACAATGACTTTCAGAGACAATGAAAGTCTTCAAGATTCTGGAATTTGCTTTGTGTGTTGGGGATAGCTGAATTTGAGATTTCATTTTTTTTTTTTAATCCCAAGTAAATCAATGGTTTAAACATTTAGGCAAAGGGGCATGGTATTACACATGGCCAGCTGTCTACAGCTCTATTTATTGGCATTATAATAGTTCCCTCCAGCTGACAAACTTAAAATCAGTCAAATTTATGGCTGATCCTTCATGAGTTACTTTTATCTTCTTTTAGGAGTTGCATTTACATATATTGGGGAGATACCATCCCCCACCCCACCCACATTTCCCCTTTGCTTCTTTTTCTTACTCTGGGCTTTAAAAACTAGAAACTCTTCAGTACTTTCAGCGTCACTATCTGTTGACTAGTAAAAGTGAACCATGTCTTTTTTTTTTTAACTTCTTATTTGTATTTTTAATTTTGATCATTCTGGTGTATTTAGAATAATCTCTATAATTGCAAAGATAAAGATTCTACCCACCCTCCCCATCATACATTAAAATGTATAACTTTTGATTAGGAAAACTCTCTGGTCATGTCAGCTTTGTGTATATGACACATACAAAAACATGAAATTATCAGTTTCCTTAATTAATAGGCCTTTTTGGCATATTCAGATCTGAACCAAATTGAGACATAACTAGGACTGTATTTGCTTGAAATTGAGAGAATGAGAATTCCAGTGAGTCCATTGTTTTTGAATAGCAAAAGGGCTTCACAGATGCTCTCATCACATCTAGATATATAAGTTGCCATGAGATCAGAGGATAGAAAGAAAACATTGCTTTAAAAATGTTTAAAAGTCCCTTTAAAAATCCCTTTAAAAATGGAACTTATATCAGTGAATCATCAGCTAAAATCAGACTCATGAAACATGTGGTTATGCATGTATCATAGTATCTCTTCTACATGTTTGAATGTAGTTCAGTATAGGAAGAGCAGAGAATTAAATCTTACGGTAGTTTACTGGGTGGAGTATATATATTTTCTGTAAGGTTCTTTTACTGTCACAGAGCCTGAGATACAGTAGGTGTTGGATTTAAATTCCGACATAGGTTTTCTTTCTTCCAAGACTTTAGGACCTCCTGCATGTGTTTATTTGCTAAAGGTGGTATTCAGGGCGCCTCGGAGTGAGAGAATGACAGTTCTCTGCTGGCTTCTTGTCCCCCTGCTTCTTCATTCCCGATCCTCTTCCACTATCAAAGCCAGAGTGCTGCTCTGTTTTTCTTGGGTACACATGTGTGCATTTTATTAAAATAAATTTTATTAAAATCTGAGACACGAGCATTCACAAAGAGTAAGAGCTTGATGTTCTTTCTGCTTGTGCATATATATGTGCATGTGTACACACATATATGTGTATGTGATACATGTAATATATATAATGTATATGTGCATGTATGGTGTGCATGTATGGTGTGTGTATGTATGCACATGTAATACATATACATATATGTGTATGTTCTATATATGCACAGTATATATGTAGAGGCATGTATTTTATATACACATTAATATGGCCACCTCATGCGAAGAGTTGACTCATTGGAAAAGACTGATGCTGGGAGGGATTGGGGGCAGGAGGAGAAGGGGACGACAGAGGATGAGATGGCTGGATGGCATCACTGACTCGATGACGTGAGTCTGGGTGAACTCCGTGAGTTGGTGATGGACAGGGAGGCCTGGCATGCTGCGATTCATGGGGTCGCAAAGAGTCGGACACAACTGAGCACCTGCACTGAACTGAACTGAATATACATATACATGTCTTCCCTGATGGTTCAGATGGTAAAGAATGTGTCTGCAATGCAGGAGACTGGGGTTCAATCCCTGGTTTGGAAAGATCCCCTGGAGAAGGGAATAGCAGCCCCCTCCAGTATTCTTGCCTGGAGAATTAACATGAACAGAGGAGCCTGGCGGGCTACAATCCATGGGGGTCACAGAGAATCAGACGCAACTGAGGACTATCACTTTGACTTTCATACATATACACAAACAAGTACATACCGCTTCTGAGAAGATACCTAAATTAGAGTTTTGTCTTGATGCTGGACACACTGAGATTTGGTCTAGGTTGAAGAGTAAAATAGCAGGAAGTTAGGCAATGCTCTAGAGAATCTGGGCTCTTTATAAAATCATTCTTCATAATGGAAGTAAAATGAATGTTTTCTTCAACAATAGTACCTTTTAAACATCTTTGTTGCATACCAGATTCTTTAATGTGTTCAAGTGTGATGAAAACACATTTTCCCAGATTTTTGCAAATCTGCACAATGTTCTTGGGTACTGAGGTAACCTAACCCTCAAATCTTGAGGTAGGAGCTTTCTCTTTGTTGTGAAGTCACAGAGTCTGTCACTGAGAAAGTGACTGTAGGGAGACAGTTTGAACAGAGCAATTTCCTGTGGGTTTTTTGAAGGGAAGCAATTGGCCTCAGTGAGTAAAGCCTCACTTTGAATTTGAAAGTTTATTAGGCAACTAGTAACAAGTTAGTCTCTTACTCTTCTTGCCAATTGTTAATGTTTTAGAAAAGGCATCCGTTTTTTTCCTCCTTTCCCCCTTTTCCCTCTGTGGTAACCTGATGGACTTAGCTTCCTAGAACCAAAGTGATGTTTCATCATCAGTTTTTTTCCCCGTCACTGACAAATCTAAATTTATGTATATTAAAAAAAGAGAAAACAGGAACATTTGAAGAGATGAATGCAATACAACATAACACTGACAAAATCTGATGAAAAATCTCACTCTTTTATCTATGGAGAAATTAGGTTTATCATCAGGAAAGCATTCTCTTTTCATTTTCTGAAAGGTGCTTTTTGACAGACCCTTTGCAGTGGACGTCACACTCACAAAACTTGCTGTCACAGGGCTATTTGAATATGGTGACAGGCTCATTATCATGTTGAAGACTCCTGACAACACTGCAGAGGGGGAATGGACAGGGCTGCCAATCAGCTGTTGAAAAGGCTGTGGTTGAAATAGGGGTTTTTGTTCTGAGAACAGTAGTACAAATTGACTGCATTAATTCTTTTTATTATAGCCGTGCACACTGTAGTTAAGGGCTCGGGAGGGTTTTCATTATCCACCCCTCTTTTCAGCAGGTTTATTAGCTGGCCATAAAAATTTGTTCCCAGCTGAAATTTGGCAGAGGTCGCAGACTTTTCCTCTTAAGATTTGTGTGTGTGCATGTGTGTGTGTTAGTTTTACTAATGGTTTAAAAAAATTGCCAAAATGAAGTTTGATGAGCAGGTACACAGGACTTCTGAAGTCTTCCTGTAATTCAGTAACTGTTCTGTGTTGGAAGAATAATTCAGGCTGCTAATCTATGATTGTGATTTGGATCATCTGAGGTTCTCTGATCACAGAGAATGAAACATGCTGATGATTTACAAAGCAAGATTCAGAAGCCTTGGCTGTCATGAAGCAGTAGTTTTTCACAGCGCTCGTTTGTTTGTCCTTTGCGTCTGACTTCGCGATCAAAAAACAATATGTGGTTGAAAGTCAAGTTATTTCCCCAATATTTCCAGTGACTTCACCGTTCACCATTTCACTAGGGTTTTGCTTATCACAGTGAGTGTGAGAGTCTTCATTTTGATGGGTATGTGTAGCTGTTTTCTTTTTTTTTAAGCAAGGGAAAAATGAACTCACTAGAGTATCTAAGATGATAATAGTCACAAAGCATTTGAATGCAACAATAGACAACTAAAGGAATTTTAAACTGACTTTTTTTTCTTACCTTGAGGCCTGTGAATGTGGATATGACTTGATATTTTACCTAAGCCTCTACTCCAAGGGCATCAAATGGAAAGAGAGAGAGATGATCAAAATCTTACGTTCTCGTAAAGCAAGACTATTCCTCTTCATAAGTTTTGCGTGACTGTTTCTAATGATCACTGTTTCTGTTCAGTGCCTGTATTACTTCCTGGTGGTAAGACACTTCCGGAACCCACAAGAGGAACATTAATTCTCTTCTGCCATTTGGTGTATTGCAGCATTTACACACTTGATTAGACTCTGCTCTGGTGAAAAAAAGTTAGCATTCTTGTAGAAGAGCCAAATTCTCCCCAGGGAGTGACTTAGCTATTGGAGATAATAAGTCCAATAGGGGGAATTTTACTTACCTTCCAGAGTTATTCCATTCTGACTTAACTCACTAACTATGTCTTAAATTTACTTCTGACAGTGCTGTCTTATATCCACATATATCTAATGAGCAAAATTATCTGACCTCCAAACATGTTTGGGAAAAAGATATCTTTTATTTTCTACATTTATGTTTAATGAAATTGAACCCTGGCATGTCCACTCTCAGCTTGTTGGTTTGTGTCAGTGCTTCCCTAGGGCCTCAGTCTCAGTCCTTAGTTTATTCATTGACCCACTTAACAATGGTGCATTAACTCCTCCTCTGTTTCAAGCAGGATGCTAGGGGATGGGGATCAGCAGTGAATGGCAAGTGGAGGAGTTGATTGTCTAGCTGGTGAGAAGGAGGGGTGGCAGCAGCAAGGGGGTGTGGGGGCACATGGATGGAGCATCTGATCCAGTCTCTCCAGTCCAAGGGCACCAAAAAGAAGTGGTATATAAAGTAAGGCCAGAAGTCTGTGCAGCTAGTGAAGAAGGGGACAGAGAACAGAGATGTCCAAGCAGAGAGTCAGTTGATGTAAAAGCTCAAAGACCTTGAGAGAGTTTTGTTCTTTTGAGGAAGGGAAAGTTGCCAAGTGTTGCTAATGGTTCATGGCCTGTGCAGAGGTAGGCTAGTCATGCTGGAAGATGGGGTCAAGGCGTTTTTTTTTTTTTTTTTAAATATTTATTCATTTATTTGTTTTTGCCTGTGCTGGGTCTTCATTCCTGCACATAGGCTTTCTCTAGTTACCAAGAGAGGCGGCTGCTCTCCAGTTGTGGTATGCGGGCTTCTCATTGCAGTGGCCTCTCTTGTTTCAAAGCACAGGCTCTAGGGCGTTCGGGCTCAGTAGCTGTGGCGCATGGACTTAGTTGCCTGAAGCATGTGGAGTCTTCCCAGACCAAGGATCAAACTGTTGTCCCCTGCATTGCAAGGCAGATTCTTAACCACTAGACTACTAAGGAAGCCCCAGATATTTACCTAGTTGACTGTGCTGGGGTCTTAGTTGCAGCAGGTGGGTTCTTTTCTTTTTTTAGTTGGGGCATGTGAGATCTAACCTGGGCCCCCTATATTGGGAGTGCAGAGTCTTAGTCACTGGATCTCAAGGAAAGTCCCTGGTCAAGGTATTGAAGGATCTTAAAACCTCATTAACGATTTTAGACTTTGCCTGAGGTTAATGAGTTTTGAAGGTTTGGTTCTTGTTTTGCATAGGATTTACACGTGTGTTTCCGAAAGAACACGGTGGCTACAGCTTAATGAATGAATGAATGAGCCAGTGGTGCTGACTAGACTTGCTGTCATTTTTAAGGATGGATTTTATTCATTTTCTGTCTAGTTTATTTCTGTGATCTTGCTCTCCCCAATCTAATAAAAAAAATAGGAACTTTTATTCATATGATGGTACTACAGAGGTCTATGCTCATTCATGTGTTTCTCAACTCCAAAAATAAGATCATATCTGAGCACATTCCAAATTGGCTTGTAGCTTGAGTCCTTAAGATTTGATCCATCAGACTCAATGGATTATTTGTATTTACAAACACTGTGCTCACTCTGAATGTTGAAAGGGCACAGGTTAACATTTGTGGCTGTAGATTCTACAATCCTTGCCAACACTAAAAGGCCATTATTCCAATCAAAAGGATATTGTATGCAGATTTATCAGTTTATCTAAAGCAAGTATACCATCAGGCTCTGGGTTTGTAGTAAAGTTCATATTCTATGGACATTGTAAAATAATTAATTCTCTTTATAGGAATATATAATATGTTTTCCAGAGAATCATACTTATGCCTTTGTGATGAAATTTTCACATAGTTATAAGCACAACTTCTAATCTGTAGATATAAAAGACAACACATGGGACTATTTTCATTTCCTTGACATTTTAAACTTTATCACCCAGTATAAGGAAAAAATTTCTTGATCCCTTGGGCATATTTCACAATTATCAAATAATAATTTATACTGAACAAGGCTGTACTAATGAAGTTTCTGTAATAGAGAAAATCATTATTTGCCTGTCTTTTATTTCTTGACAGAATAATCTTATTGCACATAATGTTATGCTGTTACTCTACTGAATATTTCCACTTTCTTGAAATAAACATGTCGTCAGAATTCTAGGTTTCTATTCAGGGATTTGGGGAAATATACATTATCTAACCAAGATATCTTTCTATAGATATGGTTTCCTACATTTATTTCTTAACCTTTCACAGCAAAGTAGAGTTAGTTTTTCTTCATGCTGTCAGGAAAAGCCTTGCTGTCAGGAAAAACCTTCCACTTGATGGAGCAGAGTAGAAGGAGAACTAGGGAGGAGTGGGATGGATGTGTGGACAAGCTGAGTCGGTATCTGAGAAAGCAAGGACCAGCTGCAATGTAACCAACGTGGAAAGGAAGGGAATTGGGGGTGAGAATGCATAGGGAGCTAGAGGTAGACGAAGTAGTAAAAGAGAAAGGATTATGAGCAGTCAGGATGTTTGTGAATAAAAAAGAATGGCGCCTGGGAACGAAGGAACTTTCCTATTTGAAGATGGTATTTTAAAATTCATAGTCTCTAGTTATTTTTGTATGGATTAGAGACACTTCAGTTATTAGTGGCATGCACAAGGAGTGTCCTTCTGTATGAAATCATGTCATCAAAACCAAATGAGATATGTATCCTGGTTTTGTGATGCTGGGACGGATTGGGGGCAGGAGGAGAAGGGGACGACAGAGGACGAGATGGCTGGATGGCATCACTGACTCGATGGACGTGAGTCTGAGTGAACTCTGGGAGTTGGTGATGGACAGGGAGGCCTGGCGTGCTGTGATTCATGGGGTCGCAAAGAGTCGGACACGACTGAGCGACTGAACTGAACTGAACTGAACTGATCCTGGTTTTGAGAACCAGTGCCTTGGAAATGGGTTAAAAAGTCAAATCTACTCTTGAGGATTTCCTTAACCTTCAATATAGATTAATGACCACACACTCCAGCTTATGAATTTACGTACTCAGTCGTGTCCAACTCTTTGAGACCCCATGGACTGTAACCCACCTGTCTCCTCTCTCTGTGGGATGTTCCCGGTGAAAATATTGGAATGGATTGCCATTTTCTTCTCCAGGGTATCTTCCTGGCCCAGGGATTGAACTTGTGTCTCCTGCATTGCAGGTGGATTCTTTTACTCACTGAACCACTGGGGAAACTGCAGAGCTACTGCTTTTCTCATGCTTTAAATGTTTTAGGCTCTAGTATAGAGTCACTGGAGAAGGCAATGGCACCGCACTCCAGTACTCTTGTCTGGAAAATCCCATGGACAGAGGAGTCTGGAAGGCTGCAGTCCATGGGGTCGCTGAGGGTTGGACACGACTGACCGACTTCACTTTCACTTTTCACTTTCATGCATTGGAGAAGGAAATGGCAACCCACTCTAGTGTTCTTGCTTGGAGAATCCCAGGGACAGGGGAGCCTGGTGGGCTGCCATCTGTGGGGTTGCACAGAGTGGGACATGACTGAAGTGACTTAGCAGCAGCAGCAGCATAGAGTCACTGGGCACAAAGATACAAAAGAAGAAATAGCTGCAGGGAATAAACATATGGCGCAGCATTGCTGCTGTAACTGCAACCTATTTGTCTTCCCTTACCCTGACTCTGTCTCGGTATTAATAGTTCTGCTGCTGTGTCTGTTGAGCATCCACTGATTATCACTGCTTTTGTTTTGTGGAACTGTACTGAAGTTTATACTTTCATGCATTTAAAGATGCTTTAAAAATCAGAAATTGGACTTGCTAAGTAGTCTAGTGGTTAAGACTCTGTGCTCCCAATACAGGGGGAATGCGTTCAGTCCCTGGTTGGGGAAGATCCTACAAGCCACTGGCCAACAAACAAAAAAATAAAAAGCTGCTTAATTTTCCTTCCTTCACACTCTTCCAGGCTACGTATCTTTAATTCTTCCCTCAAGTAATTTTTAGGCTCTTATCATTCTGGTTGCTTTTTTTTCATTACTTTTTTTACTTAATAAGTGTCCTTCTTAAAAGAATGGTTCTTAGGCCTGTACACAATAGTGCCGATATTTTGTGATTAAATACTGCCCACCAGATCTGCTGATTCCCTTGATATTATAGATGCTCTTCCCAGATTGTTGGTCTTATTAACCTTCTCCTCAGCTCTAATCCTCAGTGTTTTTAAAAGGATCATTACCTAGTTTTCACTCCTTTAGCCTTTTCTTACCTAATGGACTTTTAAGCCTAATCTTGAATTTTATTTTTAGCATTATTAGCATTTTTTAAATTGTCTCAGATCTGACAGAATCACTTTGCCATCCTATATGTTACACACATCTTCTTTGGCTTATCTGTAAATACTGTACTACGTCTGCAATCTTATCTTCAAGTGATTATAACTAACATTGAGCAGAAATCACCATAAAAATTTCCAGACCACATCTGGCATTCCCCTTCCTTGGAAATTGACTTTAATTCCTTAATACACATAATTTGAGTATGGTAGTACACCCAACTGTGGGTTCACCTAACTCTAATGCCATTCAGCTCAAATTCTTCTAAATTTTCCATCACCCACTCCACATGTTTCTGTCTTGTCCAAGGGATGTTCATGGAGATATTGTAAAGTACCTTGTTGAAAGCATTAACCAGGTGTCTGTGGTTTTCCTGCCGTCTCCTACGAGAATAGGGCTTCCCCAGTGGTGCTAGTGGTAAAGAATATGCCTGCCAATGCAGAAGACGCAAGAGACACGGGTTTGATCCCTGGGTCAGGAGATACCCTCAGAGAAGCCTGAGGGGCGACAGTCCATGGGGTCATGGAATCGGACATGGCTGAGCAACTTAGGGCGCGTGCGTGCACACACACGCACACACACACACACAAGGAGAATAACTCCATCAAAGAAGATTATGAGGTTTTTCATGGAAGGACATGATTTGACCTTTAAATTTTTCTTCTTCCGTTTTAAAAGCTTTAACTATTCATTATAGAAATTGAATGTGGAAATGCAGAAGAGGAGGAAGAAGAAAAATGTACCACCCAAAGGCAACTAGTGTTTATATTGTGTGCTTGAGTGTGATGTGGTTTCTTATAGAGCCCTGAACCTGTTTCTCTCTAAAAGTGGGTAAGAGATACACATCAGGATCTGTTGTTTATAAAATCCTCTGTTTCCCTTTCCTGGAGAGTCTAGATTTGTTCACATCTATAGATGGGATGCATCTAGTTCCGTGGTTTCTCAGAAATTAAAGAAATTACATCTTTAGTTTCATAAAGACGTAGTCTGGATGTGATCTCCTTGGGTCAAGCAATTTGACTTTTATTAAAGTATGTAAATGCTGTCTTATTTTTTGTTTTATTTTGTGGTATATTCAGTTTTACCTTTTTCTAGTTAGAGGATCATTCTGTTTGATGGTGGAAAGCAGCAGACACAAACACAAAAGCAGCACTACTATAGTTTATCACCACTTGGTCATCGGTTCCTGTTACGTTATTTTACCAGTCAAGGCGTTTGATTGCAATCAACAGAAATCGACTTTAATGAACTTACAGGCAAAAGGAATTTACACAGTCAGGGGAATTGGTAGCTTGACAATCAGTGGGCATCCTGGAGAAACAGACTCAAGAAATGGACGGGGGCTCTAGGGAGTGGAGTGACTGGACCACAGCTAAGTTCAGGCCCAGGATCATCCTCTATAGGACACTGCTGTGGCCAGCACAGGAGCTGCTCCTCCGGGCCTCTGGATGCTACTGCATTGGCCCTGGAGCGAGTTCTCAGCAGTCACTTCTTTGAGTCATATTCCCTATTTGGAGATCAGGCAGGTGTTCTGATTGAATGAGCATGTACCCACAGCCTGCCCTTGGGGTTCAGGTTAGCAAATTGTCTGGCATTTTAGTTGTCCCATGGTGGGAGGTGAGGTTCTTCTCTTCCCCAAGATTCACACACTAGTGGATGCTTGAAATCTAGGAGGCTGGTGCTAGCCATCAGTAAGTAACTGCACACTTCCTATAATTCATAAGCGAATGAGAAGCAAGACAATTAAAACAAACTGAGAGGTATTTGGTCTTGGACATCTCCTCTCAGCCTTGACTAGTTTGGGAGTGTGTATTTATACTTTGTCTTCTTTTTGAATGTTTTCATTTGTTTTCTTCTTATCTTTTGTTCGTTAAAATTTAAATCTGTGAAATGGCCTGCGGTGGGAATGGTGTGTTAGAAAGGTTCTGAGCCAGAACTGAGGTGTACTTGAGTTTGACTTTGACTGTACCACTGAGTAGCTTTGAGCCTTGAATAAGCCACTTGGCCTTTCTGAGACTCAAGTTCCTCATCTAGATAAGATGGGAATAACAGTACTTACTTAGTAAGGTAGTTGTTAAGAACTAAAGAGAAAGTATTTAAAGGACCTAGTGTATAGTAGATGTTCAGTAAATGATAACTTTACATAACTGTTAGCTGCATTAGATTCTGAAGATATCACATTCTTCTCTTCCCTTTTGAAACTGTTCAGTTCAATTGTTCAGTCATGTCCGACTCTTTGCGACCCCATGGACTATAGCATGCCAGGCCTCTCTGTCTAAAACCAACTCCTGCAGCTTGCTCGAACTCATGTCCATCAAGTCGGTGATGCCATCCAACCATCTCATCCTCTGTCATCCCCTTCTCCTCCTGCCTACATTCCCAGCATCAGGGTCTTTTCCAGTGAGTCAGTTCTTTGCATCAGGTGGCCAAAGTATTGGAGCATCTGCTTCAGTATCAGTCCTTCCAATGAATATTCAGGACTGATTTCCTTTAGGATGGACTGGTTGGATCTCCTTGCTGTCCAGGGGACTCTCAAGAGTCTTCTCCAACACCACAGTTCAAAAGCATCAATTCTTCGGCACTCAGCTTTTTTTTTTTTTTAATTTAATTTAATTTTTTAACTTTACAATATTGTATTGGTTTTGCCATATATCGAAATGAATCTGCCACAGGTTTACATGTGTTCCCCATCCTGAACCCTCCTCCCTCCTCCCTCCCCATACCATCCCTCTGGGTCATCCCAGTGCACCAGCCCCAAGCATCCAGTATCGTGCATCGAACCTGGACTGGCGACTCGTTTCATATATGATATTATACATATAGTCCAACTCTTATTCATACATGACTACTGGAGAAACCATAGCTTTGACTACATGGGCCTTTGTTGGCAAAGTAATGTCTCTGCTTTTTAATGTGCTGTGTAGGTTGGTCATAACTTTTCTTCCAAGGAACAAGCATCTTTTAATTTCATGGCTGAAGTCACCATCTGCAGTGATTTTGGAGCCCCCCCAAATAAAATCTGTCACTATTTCCATTGTTTCCCCATCTATTTGCCATAAAGTGATGGGACCAGATGCCATGATCTTAGTTTTCTGAATGTTGAGTTTTAAGTCAACTTTTCACTCTCCTCTCTCACTTTCATCAAGAGGCTCTTTAGTTCTTCTTAGCTTTCTGCCATAAGGGTGGTGTCATCTGCTTTTCTGAGGTTATTGATGTTTCTCCTGGCAATCTTGATTCCAGTTTGTGCTTCATCCAGCTCGGCATTTCTCATGATGTACTCTGCATATAAGTTAAATAAGCAGGGTGACAATATACAGCCTGACAATATATCCTTTCCTGATTTGGAACCAGGCTGTTGTTCCATGTCCAGTTCTAACTGTTGCTGCTTGACCTGCATCCAGATTCCTCAGGAGGCAGGTCAGGTGGTCTGGTATTCCTATCTCTTTAAGAACTTTGCACAGTTTGTTGTGATCCACACAGTCAAAGGCTTTGGTGTAGTCAGTAAAAAGAAGTAGATGTTTTTATGAAACTCTTATGCTTTTTGTATGATCCAGTAGATGTTGGCAGTTTGATCTCTGGTTCCTTTGGCTTTTCTAAATCCAACTTGAACATCTGGAAGTTCACAGTTATGTACTGTTGAAGCCTGGCTTGGAGAATTTTGAGCATTACTTTGCTAGCATGTAAGATGAGTGCAATTGTGCAGCAGCTCAAACATTTTTTGGCATTGCCTTTCTTTGGAATTGGAATGAAAACTGACCTTTTCCAGTCCTGTGGCCACTGCTGAATTTTCCAAATTTGCTGGCATATTGAGTGCACACTTTCACAGCATCATCTTTTAGGATTTGAAATAGCTCAACTGGAATTCCATCACCTCCACTAGCTTTGTTCGTAGTGATGCTTCCTAAGGCCCACTTGATTTCTCATTCCAGGATGAAATTGTTAGCAATTCAATAATTAGAATTTAAAGACTAATTAGTTATCTCAAAACTGATATCCTTATTGGAGTCAGGCTCTCTTTTTAATCTTGTAGTATTTCCATTTTGAAAGAAAATTTAGAGCTAATATAAATTTTATTTTTATTTATCTGTAGCCCTTTATTCATTCCCATTTCATAGCTATAATCGTAGTGCATACAGTATTTCTTACATATACTTTTGTAGTGTTCTTAAGTGCCATGTCATTAAAAATTAATGGTATCATGCACCTAATTATTTGCTTCTTGGGAATCATTTGTTATTTTTCCCCCGTTGTGCATACGATCATCTTACATCACTTTATAGCATTTTCCTTCTTTTAAATCATTTCTCGTGAGATGATTCCCTGAGGGAGGGAAAACTGGGTCAGTTTGTACGGGCAGTTTTGTGGTTCTTGATATGACATAGTTAATCATTCTGAATTTTTTTGCATCTATGTCTGTATATGCATATCTTAGAGTCTAAGGTACATGGCTAGGTATTGCCTCTTTCACTATTGCAAACTGAAAGATTTTATGGTTACTTATTTGTGAGATTTCTTTCACGTCCAACAAAGCAGTCAAAACTGAATTTGGCAAGAACAGTTTTATTAGAATGGTGTGGACAGGAATCAGGCAGTGGCACTGTGAACACCGCTTGGGAGGGATGAAGCAGACACAGTGCGCTTAGGTTCCTATAAAAGGAACAAAGCTATTATTTTTATGAATTCTAATCCTGTAGAAGTAGTCAGGTCAGGTGAAAGGGGAAAGAGGCAGATGGTTATTTTGCTAACCTAGGCTGCAGCTCCATTGGGCCAGTACAAGGTGATCAGCATCTGGTTGAGGGTTGAAGTATTCCAAGAGGTAATTGTGTCAGAGTTTATGAAGAAAGGATGGAGGGATTTGGTGAGTGTTTGAATGAGGGTTGTGGGGGGGAGGGTGGAAGCAAGTCAGTAAGACTCAATTATTTCAAAGAAGCGAAGTAGGAAACCAGTGATCCGAAAGAAACACAATTGGAGGGTGTGGAACGGTAACTGGTACGAGAAGAAATAACTCACTGAACATGGATTTTTTGGGTGCTTTCTTTGACCTTTGAGCCAAGCCTTCTGATAAGTACTGATCAGGGATTGAGCATGAGTTTAGTTCAGATGTGCTGGGTTTCAGGTCATATCGGAGTATCCGAATCAAAATGATTCACCACACTTAAAACCATGAGGCTGGAGTCTGGGTAAGAATTTCAGGGACTGAGATGAGATGTTAATTTGAGAACAGTAGCATAAAGATGAGGGTTGAGTCTTGTACGGATTCAAGGAGAGCCTTGAACAAAGAATGTCATTTTTTTTCTTGTGTCTCTCTGTGAATTTCCATGTGGTATTGAAGGCAAGTATGCTGAATATTCATTTGAGTGTATTATCTGGTCCAGGTAGGGTGTAAAATGATGTCTTGATCATCTGTCATCAGATATCTTGTGGCACTTTTTTAGACTTAGCACTTAGACCCCAGGGTCATGGCCACAGTCTACTGTAGGTCATTGTTTCTTACCTCTGGGAAATTTTGACAGGTTTCTTAGAAGTCTGGAATTATTTCTGTTCTAAACTGTCTCCTATTATTAGACACTGTTAAGTATCTGAATGCTTTTTCATCTTTGCAATGATAAGTGAACACAGGAACAGAAACTCACAGTATTGCCAGAAATGAGCAAAGGCAAGTTTCTGTTCATGGTTCTAGACATTTTTTCTGCTTCAGATTTTTAGTGCTCAGCACCCTACTGTCTGTGATTTATGGGAGAAGGAGACCGAGGCTGGCATTTGATGGTCGCTCATGGGGTTTTTGTGTCTCTCTGGGCTTTTTTCTAAGTCTTAGTGGAAGTGATATCGGCTGAGCATATTTTGGAGAAAAGGACAGTGTTTCAGATCTTTTCCAAATAGTAATGGTCTGGGGATGTGAACTTGGCTGATAGAGTTTGATTTATAAATGATGGTCCTGCTGGAATAGTACATTTGATCCATATGGATATACATCCTGAAGCACATACTCGCTATGTAGACCTACCTTTATTACGTATTTATTTGTATTTCTGTGCATTTTGCTGTACATGCACACATAAGCTATTTATGACCAACCCAGTGTAGAGAGGGCCTTTCCAGGTGGGGTAGTGGTAAAAGAATCTGCCCGCCAATGCAGGAGATGCAAGAGATGCGGGCTCCATCCCTGGGTTGGGAAGAGCCCATGGAGCAGGAAATGGCAACCTGCTCTAGTATTCTTCAAAATTCCATGCACAGAGGACCTGGTGGGCTATAGTCCATGGTGTCGCAAAGAGTCGGACATGACATAGTGACTGAGCACAGTGTGTAGAGCGCACTTGCAAATTCTCAGTATATTTATCGTAGTGAGTTACTATTAATCTTAGCATCTTTCTGCCTGTAAGTGTGACATGGGTACATTTTCAGAGCTATATGGTCTAGTCGCCCTTGCAAGGATATCCTTGTAAGGATTTGTAAGCATCTGACTAGTTTCCAGAGGTCTTGCTTCCTTCCTTGTACCTTCTAAAGTTGATAAAGGAAATCTTCAGTTTCCTTAGTCACGCAATAGCAGAGCCTTGTCTCTACCACCTTTCCTGCTTTGTCAGAAGAGTGTGTGTGTGTCCTCAGTCACACTCATATCTGACTGTTTGTGACCCTGTGGTCTCTAGCCCACCAGGCTCCTTTGCCCGTGGGATTCTCCAGGCAAGATTACTAGAGTGGGTTGCCATTTCCTTATCCAGGGGATTTTCCCAACCCAGGGACTGAACCCACGTTTCTTGCAGTGGCAGGTGGATTCTTTACCACTGAGTCACCAGGGAAATCCTGTCAGAAGAACAGGGGCAGGGAATATTTTACATTAGTACATTCTGGTCTCAGTGAATGGATGCATCATTTATATGATGGAGGAATTTACTTGATAATAATATCACCTACGGGAGTAATGCTAATCTATATAATGCTGCAAATAGAGTCTTTTCCCCTGTTCTTTAAAGGTAGAGTTAAATGGCTTCAATGGATGCCAAGTTTAGTCGTAAGTTGCATTGAACTGTGACTATAGAAGTTAATGTTTTGAACTCCTAGGAAAAAAAGAATGAAATGATTAAAGTGCTCTTTTCTACAGGAAGAGTTTAGATTTGTTTACATGACTGTATCCTCCTTCTTTCTTTCTTCCTGTATCTTTAAAAGAGCCAGTCTCATCTAGAAGTATGGACATGCCTTTCAAATACACTAGTAATTTCTTTATTTTGAGACTTCAAATGGCTCAAATCAATGTAGAATATATTGAAAGAAAGAAACCTGTAATCAGAGTGATTGATATGCATCGAAATTTCTTCTTCAGGAAAAGTCTGACCTTATAAATTGAGCTTACAAGAAGCAAAACACCCATAAAGAACATGGCTTACTAAGCAAATAATTGTGTATATTATATAATTTATTATATCTATATATGCTTATGTATTATAAAATATAGATGCCTTTTCTTTGTGTTCCATTGGAGCTACTTAACAGAAGGGAGAAACATTTTTCTTACTATCATAGTGAACAAATTTTCTGTTACGTGTAGGTCACTTTCATGTGTCCAGGGGATTTCAAGTGTAGGGTCTGTACCCCTAAAAGATGGTTGATCTAGTTGAGAAGAATCAAAGAACAAGTAAAAGATATCAACCATTCTCATGAGCACAAAAGAGATCCCATATAAATAAGTCAGACACTAGTTATCAGAGATCAGTTCCTACCTGATTAAAGGTGACACCAGGATATTTTAAGAAGTGGATTTCTATTCTTAAAGGAATGTTAGTTCTTAGAACTGCAGAGATTGAGAAGAAGGACCTTCCTCAGAAGAGTAGCTGTGGCCAGTTATGCGTGGGTGTCACTTGAGTCATAAGTCTTCAGTGATTTTTCAGGCCCAGTAAGTATCATTCTGGCTCAAATCAAGTTTTGTGAAAGGCAGAATCTGGAGATGAGGATGAAGTTGATAAGACCAAGGTCATGGAGAATGTTGCTAGAATTCCAGGCCAAATATGTACACTGCATCCTATAGACAGTAGATACCCAGGGTCTAAGGCTTGTATATCTTAAGGGAAGTGATGGGTACCCACGTGTGAAGATGGAAGTGTAGAGGAAGGAGACGCATGCAGTCTGGTGAGCACATCACTGTGGACATTTCAAGTGTCGAATAGTGTGGGTCTACTTGAGGACTAGAAAGAGATGGACTTGAGAAGCATTTCAAGGGAGAATTCACCTGACTCGGTGCCTTTCCAGATTTTGTAATATTGTTGGAAGGAGCAATAGTCACTTCGTGGTAAAACCAGCAGAGCCCACGGCTGCAACTGATTATTCTCGGCGTACCTTCAGTCTCTAATTCTGATGAACCTATTGCAAGGCAGCCATAGAGACACAGACATAGAACAGACTTGTGGACACACGGCGGGGAAAGGAGCGGGTGGGATGAATTGAGAGAGTAGCATTGGAAACATACCTATTGTCGTCTGTCAATAGATAGCCATTGGGAATTTCCTGTATGACACAGGAAGATCAAGCTGATGTTCCATGACAACCTAGAGGGGTGAGATGGGGTGGGGAGGGGAAGGCATGTTCAAGAGGGAGGGGACATATGTATCCCGTAGGCTGATCCTTGCTGATGTATGGCAGAAACCAATACAACTTTGTAAAGCAGTTATCTTTCCAATAAAAGTAAATAAACAACCAGAAAGTGCTAATTAAAAAGAGAGTTTCTGGTTCAAAAAATCAAAGCCAAGGCGACTTGGGAGAGTGGAATTTTGTCTCCTGTGGCTGCTGACCTGTCCCCAAATGGCTTGATTATGGAGCATTCCACAAGGAGGTGGCCTTGTTGAGGAATTAAGGTGTTGGCTAGAGATATCTGAACGAAGCCCTTTGTTCTAAGGAAGGTGGCTTTATCATCATATAACCTGAACATGGACTTCCCTGCTAGCTCAGCTGGTAAAGAATCCACCTGCAATGCTGGAGACCTTGGTTCAATTCCTGGGTTGGGAAGGTCCCCTGGAGAAGGGATAGGCTACCCACTCCGGTATTCTTGGGTTTCTCTGATGACTCAGACAGTAAAGAATTCACCTGCAATGTGGGAGACATAGTTTGGAAAAATCTCCTGGAGGAGGGCATGGCAAGCCCACTCCAGTATTCTTGCCTGGAGAATCCTCATAGACAGAGGAGCCTAGTGGGCTACAGTCCATGGGGTCACAAAGAGTCGGACACGACTGAGTGACTAAGCATGACCTGAACATGTGGGGTGACCTCCTTCTACATCTCCTTTCCCCTCTCTTGGCAACAAAACACAGAGTGCCACCAGTGGTATCTTTTGATGGGATGCATGGAATAATTATTGTGTGTGACCCCCGATGAGGTACCTCTTTGTCAGGTTTTTTAAGCACATACCACCAGGATGTTCCTTTTACTAGTATATGAGATAGAAAGGCATCCTTTTTCCAATAAAACATAAAGAAAATTCTTGAAACTGAGTAATAAATTGGATTTTTGCCCAACTGGGCAAAGGGTAGGTCAAGGTCAGAGCTTTGAGTGCTTTAGCCTAGAATAAGCAAAATTTTATACGCAAATATCACTTACATGCCACTTACATGAAGTTTCTGCTGTGGATACATATCCAGGGCTGCTTCCAGAGTCTTATCAATATTCATTGGCTGATGTAAAAACAAAGATGGGAATCTTCTTTGGAAAACACCCTGCATCTTGACGTCTGGTGTCCAAACTTGATGTCGGTATTCATATTATGTCATGGAGGAACAGATTTCAGATTGGTGAGCCAAACATGTTTAAAGATCAGTCTCCTTTTCTGCATCATTCAAAATACTACTCTGCCTTGAGCGATTTTCTAAAAATGGAGGATATTTCAGTGGATCCTCCAAATGGTAACTATAGTTACAAATCAAAGGACCATGGATGAAAGGAGATTACCATCATGTAAAAGTATACCTTCTTGTAAATATTTACATTTTTTTGTCCTTGAGGTCAAATAAAATATGTCGTCAACATTTTCCTTGGTCACAAATAAGTGATTAAGTCTCTCATTCATTTTGTGCCTAGAGTATAATGTGAATGAACTGCAGTTAGTGAAGGAAGGATTGGGTTATATAATTTAAATAATTACTTCACACCACCAAAGTGCATGCTTATTGTCAAGAGTAGGCCCCATTGATTCTTTTTCTTGGTTAGCTACTAGCTTGGTGACATGTCCTTCTCCAAATTCTTTAAGAACAGGAGCAATTGAATGAATGAATATAAAAGATTGAGTAGGATTCTCCGGGGGCAGCATAGCATTCAAACTGGCAAATTGGCTCTGTGATGGGATGATCTAAAATGTATTAATAATGATGGTTTGCGAGTAGAGCTTTATGTGTATTAAGTCAGTTCATCCTTAAAATTATACTAAGGATTGGTATAGGTGCTATTTTAAACCCATTTTGTAGATGAGAAAATTGGAGAGCAAAGGTATTGAGTAACTTGTTTCAGAATCACACAGATACTTTACAGGGCTGGGATTCAAACCTAGAAATTGACTTCTGAACCCAGGCTTTTATAGACTGCAGTCTACCATCTGTTACTGTAGCGTGGAGGGCTTCTAATTATATGAAAAAAATTTCTACATGTATTGAGAGCTTTTTTAATGTCAAAAGGGCTTGTTCTTTAATTTTTAAAACATTGGGAAGGACCATGAGATGGTGAATTTTGTGCATTTTGGATCTTTTTGGACGCATATTATATATTCAGGGTTTTTTTTTCCTAATTCACACTGAATGAACTTTTCAGTTTAAAAACCTTTTAAGATATTTTACTGACTAGATATGTCTAATCAAATTCGACTCTCTGCTAGCCACTTGTATTGAATGCTGTTTGTGGATTATTCGGTTATCAAGTTATTTGGGGTATCTTTTAACTCTTCAACTAAACAAACCTCTCTATGTCATGAAAAATATAATTAAAAAATTTTTTATTTTATTGGAATAGAATTAACAGTGTTGTGTTAGTTTCAGGTGTATAGCAGAGTGGTTCAGTTATACATATACATGTATCTATTCTTTTTCAAATTGTTTTCCCATTTAAGTTGTTACAGAGTAGCAGAGTTCCCTGTGCTATACAGTTGGCTATTTGCTTTAAATATAGCAGTGTGTACATGTCAGTCCCAAACTCCCAATCTGTTCTCCCCTCAACTCTCCCCTGATAACCCTAAGTTCATTCTCTGAGTCTGTGAGTCTGTTCCTGTTTTGTAAATAAGTTTGTTTGCATCTTTTTTTTTTTTTTTTTTTTCAGATTTCCACATATAAACAGTATCGTATATTGGTCTTTCTCTGTCTGGCCTACTTCACTTAGTATTGATATTAACCTAAAAAAGAAAAAAAGAGAGATGATTGGAAAGATGAAAATGCTTTAGTAACTGGGCACAGATACATTGCAAATTAGTGTTTGTGGTCTTTTGTTACTAGTGTGTGCCTTTCAGAATACAGAACTCCTTAGAATACAGAACTGCTTAGTGATAGCTAGAGTTTTGAAAGAAAAAAGTTAATGTCCTTAGTGGAAAGCTCATACAGCTGCCATATAAAGTGTTGCTGAAAGTTACTTGTATGACAGCCAGTGAAAGTGAGAAGTCTTAACTCCTATTTCTTTGAAGAAGGAAAGTGGAAACAGTGGCAGTCATGGGCTTTGAATGAAGTTGCTCCCAAATATCTCTGATAGTTTTTCTTTGTTTATTTAAATAAGACTTTAGAAAACATCACTTGACATATTTCATCTTTTCTATAAATTTCTGATTCCAAGAATCTGTCAGTTCTGTAATTATCTCCCTCCCTCATACATGTGAGCGTGTGTATACCCACACACACACACACACATACGGTCAGGACAGTATGATATTAGGAACTGTTTCCTCTTTTCTGATTTCCTAGTGTTAGTTACTTTGTAAATGCGCTAACAGGGAAACAAGGAAGATAGCTAAGGACTCACATATGGTGCGGCTTATTTATTCCTCATTGGATTCTGTGGTGCTGCCTGTCTTGCCAAATGAATTGGCCACCCATGAGCCTCAAATTTTGATGGAGCCTAATGGGTTCTACCGGATGTGTTTTCCAGTAAATCAGTCATCCCAAGGAAACCGAAGTGACCTGGTCAATGGCACGATCACTCTCCACAGACTTGGTTGTTGACCCCAGACCACCCATCTTCCCTGAGTACCTACATATATCTCTCCTTGAGAATTTCTGTTGGTCTGCTGTTTCCTCAAGTGCATTGAATTTACAGTGATCACTCTTAACCTTACACATATAGGGTAAAGAAGACAAATCCCACCCATTTTTTAGTTTTATGCTCTACGCTGGATTTAGTTGCAAAGTGTGAGGGCCCTCAGTTTTGAAAATGATTGTCGTCAGCATTCTAAAATGCTGTGAAAAGTCAGCTTCTTATTTTATATGTCAAAATGCCTAATTTGTATAAATATCCTAAAATGTTTTAAATGAAAGCGAGCCACCCATGTACATACATATATATGTGGAAGTAGTTATATATATAGTCTTTACTTATATCTATGTAAAATCAAGTGATGTCCATGTGTTAGTGTTTAGTAGAGCAAAATAGGACTTGGTGTTGGAGGCTAAGATTGCAGACTCAATTCCTATACAGCCTGTTCAGTTAATTCTGTTCTTAATCCCTAGATTGAACCCCTGACCTTTGGTCATATCTTGTATAATATCACAGCTGGTCTGAAAAGGCAAAATGAATAAATCCATGCAACTCACCCCACTATTGGGAAAACAAGCAAATTTATCAGAGTAGATCATAATGTATCTGTTCTTTTAAGGGCAAGTTTAATTTTACTCTCAAATTCAATGTGATTTTGATATTACTATGTAAGTCTTGTTAAAATATGTAAATAGGGCATTTGCTAAACTGTCTTTATTTAGTGTTCTTTTAAGTGATCATAAAATTTTAATGACTATTATTACTGATACCCTAATAAGTACTTCAGTGAATTTTTTTGATGGTTAAATATAATTTGCATGTTACTCCAGAATCTCAATATAGGGATTTTAATATTGAAACATTACTGTAAAATATTCATGCTATCAGCCTTCCATATTGCTGTACCATAGAATAAATGCATGTTGATTTGAGCTTAAATCTTTCTGACAGTCAATGGTTTGGATATCACAAAATCTTGTTATGCATTAGTCATTCAGCTGAGGGAAAGGGACTTGCATTTTCAGAGTACTTATAAATTGACGTTAAAAACCATTTTATTCTAGCCAAGAAGGCTCCCACTTTACAGTCTAATTTTGGACATAAACGTAGGTTACTTACACAGAGAGATAACTTTAATCTTTCAGTAGCAGCAAGTGCTGGGTGAGGTTGAGGCTAAGAATTGAATGTTCTTGTTAACAAAATGTTATTGGTCTAAACTGAAGTACTGCAATATATAATCATTCCTGACTGTTCAGTAATTGAGATTCTTTTGAACTCTGCTTTGTGATACTCTTATTTGCTCACTTTGTAAGGCTTCAACAGCCCAGAAGTTGGTTTTCTTGTTGTTGTTGTTGTTTTTAAGGCAGACCAGCAGTTTGTAGGAAGTTTCCTCTGTTGTGCCTGTGATGATCTTGAGACCAAGCAAAGCAGCTCATGAGACTACGTTCATGCTGCTATTTATGTGGATATTAGACACGGGGACAGCTCTTTAACAATATGACTGCTTGGGCTTTATGTTTCACTTCATGAAGCATTTCGTTGATGCTTTAAAAATAGTGTCACCTATTTATAACCTTCAGCCACTATTCTTTTAGTGGCATTCTCAAGTGGCCTCCGGTTTGGTTGACATCAGCCACTCATATGCACTTCTGTTGCTGGAAAAGTTACTCAGGAAGATGTGAGCTACCAATCTAAGGAAAGTTGGGGAAATTTTTAGTGGTAGGAAAGTTCAGGTGTAATTACCATCATATAGCAAACATTGAAAATGTTGAGAAGAAACACAAATTGGATGGGTTTTATCTTACAAAGATGTCATTAACAAATGCAAAGCAGTCATCTTACTTGGGAAGATCTCTACATACACTGGGGCTTCCCTTGAGGCTCAGCTGGTAAAGGATCAGCCTGCAGTGCGGGAGACCTGAGTTTGATCCCTGGGTTGGGAAGATCCCCTGGAGAAGTGAAAGGCTACCCACTCCAGTATTCTGGCCTGGAGAATGCCATGGACTGTATAGTCCAAGGGGTTGCAAGGAGACACGACTGAGCGACTTTCACTTTCACTTTCTGCATACACTGAGAGTCATACTCCATTGAAAGAAGGTAAAAGGAAAACAAACAACCTCTGAGGTGCCGGGAGATTCCTTCGAGGGAAGAGCTGTCTGTACATGGATCTCAGGTAATCTTTCGGGGACATTTATCCTCATCTTGGAGGCAGAGAAAAGATTTTCAAGTTCTGAATATTTCTGCCACCTTCCTTTTTGCTCCTCTTGTGCGTCCTTCCAGGCAAAGGTGAAAACCTGCTTTATGTCCCCTGCATCTGATAGAGAATCTACATCAAAAGCAGGAAAGGGAAAGAAGAGAGAGGAAAGTGAGGAACAGAGATCAGCTCATCACTATGTGGCAGGTTATAAAATCAGCAAAAGCCTTTGCAGATACAGGAGCCAGACAGAACTCACACAAGTAGAAGTAATCTGTTAACAAATGCAGAACAGTTGGCAACCCCAGTGACTGCTGTTTGTGAGTCACAATAAGTACAGATCGACACACAATTCTAATCTATTTACATTTATAAACAATGTGGAGAAAGAACAAGATGGGATGAAGGGGAAAGTAAAAATCAATCTTGTTAAAATCTTTCAAGTCATGTTTTGACTTGAGAAGGATTGCTGTGAAGAGAACATTTGCCAAACCTGCATTTTCTGTTTTATATACCCATTTCTAACTGGTTCAGGGTAGAACATGCATTCTTTAAAATTGAAGTATAGTATACCGGACCACCTGACCTGCCTTCTGAGAAATCTGTCTGCAGGTCAAGAAGGAACAGTTAGAATTGGACATGGGACAACAGACTGGTTCCGAATTGGGAAAGGAGTACATCAAGGCTGTATATTGTCACCCTGCTTATTTAACTTATATGCAGACTACATCATGAGAAATGCTGGACTGGATGAAGCAAAAGCTGGGATCAGGATTGCCAGGAGAAGTATCAATAACCTCAGATGTGCAGATGACACCACCCTTACGGCAGAAAGTGAAGAGGAACTAAAAAGCCTCTTAATGAAAGTGAAAGAGGAAAATGAAGAAGTTGGCTTAAAACTCAACATTCAGAAAACTAAGATCATGGCATCTGGTCCCATCACTTCATGGCAAATAGATGGGGAAACAATGAAAACAGTGACAGACTTTATTTTGGGGGGCTCCAAAATCACTGCAGATGGTGACTGCAGCCATGAAATTAAAAGACGCTCCT
>NW_011494897.1:5469354-5487850 GCF_000754665.1 Bison bison bison
AGAACCTAGACAGCATATGAAAAAGCAGAGACATTACTTTGCCAACAAAGGTCCGTCTAGTTAAGGCTGTGGTTTTTCCAGTAGTCATGTATGGATGTGAGAGAATTGGACTATAAAGAATGCTATGCCCCGAGGAATTGATGCTTTTGAACTGTGGTGTTGGAGAAGACTCTTGAAAGTCTCTTGGACTGCAAGGAGATCCAACGAGTCAATCCTAAAGGAAAGCAGTCTTAAATATTCATTGGAAGGACTGATGCTGAAGCTGAAACTCCAATACTTTGGCCACCTGATGCAAAGAACTGACTCATGGGAAAAGACCCTGATGCTGGGAAAGATTTAAGGCGGGAGGAGAAGGGGACAACAGAAGATGAGATGGATGGCATCATTGACTTGATGGACATGAGTTTAAGTAACTCTGGGTGTTGGTGCTGGACAGGGAAGCCTGGCGTGCTGCGGTCCATGGGGTCACAGAGTTGGACATGACTGAGCGACTGAACTGAACTCAACTGATAGTTGATTTACAGTGTTGTACTATAAAGTTTCAGGTGTACAACATAGTAATTCATTTCCTTTTTTTTTTAACAGATTATACTCTATTAACAGTTAAAATTCCCCGTGCTACAATGTACCCTTGTCACTGAATTATACATGGTAGTTTGTATCTCTTAATCCCGTACCCCAAACTTCCCCTCCCCCTTCCCTCTCCTCTTTCATAACTGCTAGATTGTTCTCTATAGCTGTGTGTCTGTTTCTGTTTTGCATATACATTCACTCGTATTTTTAAATTCCACATATAAGTGCTGTCATGCAGTGTTTGTCTTTGACTTATTTCACTAAGCATATTTATTCCCCAATGCTGGTAGGTTTTCAGTGATAACAAACTACTCATACCACAGGTTAGGTAACTATAAGAGTTACATTCTAGAAATCCACAAACACACAGTAGTGGAGCCAAACCCCAATACAGTTAAGTCCCCTACATAGGAAACTTCAAGTCGGGAACTTTCAAAGATGCGAACGTGCATTCTCACATCCAGTCATTTCAGACAGGAGTGAAATTGCAGCTGACGCTCTGTCTCCTGTTGGTGATGATCCTTCAGCTCTACCATCTCCCACCTCTTGTCAGTAACTCTTTCTGCCTGTTCACTGAATGCCAGCCCCTGTATGCCAGCTGTTGTACTGTACTACTGGACTTTTCAAGGTACTGTTCAGTTCAGTCGCTCAGTCGTGTCCGACTCTTTGCGACCCCATGAATCGCAGCACGCCAGGCCTCCCTGTCTATCACCAACTCCCGGAGTTCACTCAGACTCATGTCCATCGAGTCAGTGATGCCATCCAGCCATCTCATCCTCTGTCGTCCCCTTCTCCTCCTGCCCCCAATCCCTCTCAGCATCAGAGTCTTTTCCAATGAGTCAGCTCTTCGCATGAGGTGGCCAAAGTACTGGAGCTTCAGCTTTAGCATCATTCCTTCCAAAGAAATCCCAGGGCTGATCTCCTTCAGAATGGACTGGTTGGATAGGATTGAAAATGTTTTCTTTATTTTTTGTGTTTGCTTGTCTTTTATGTATTATAAACCTATTACAGTACAGCACTATCCATATATAGCCGACGGGGTTAGTTGGGTACCTAAAACATGGGCAAACAAGCCATTGTTAGACATACGAACAAGTTGGACTTACAAATGTGTTCTCAGAATGGAACCCATTTGTATGTCAGGGACTTAATGTGGACTTTCTTCTGTGATAACCCACTGGAGCACCTCTCTGGTAACTCCTGACACAACAGAGCTGCTGGCCATAGACCCTGGATTCCTTTTTTGGAGGGTGAATTCCTTTTCCTTGCTATAGAAAGCAAATGCATGGCTCCTCGAATGTGTTCAGACTGACTTGGACTCTGCCTTTAATAGGCAAGGTCTGTAGGTCTTATGGCTCATACTCTCCTCTCCTCGTCTGGGTAGCAGTGATATAAAGGTGCATCATAATAAGGGTAGATTAGTGTATCACAGTGCCGTGTGCCAGAAATGGAGGTGAATTTTCTGTCTCTGCTGATTGCTGTTTTAGCCACCTGGGTTCCTGAAGCCAAGTCATTAACAGGGATTTTAGTCAGGCTGGACAGTTACTTTAAAATGTGGGCAGACAAGCCCAGAGGTAAACCAGGAGGAGCAGAATAAGTTGAACACACCCATTTTATTTTGGTAGTTCACTGAATGAGCTGCACAGAAGGAAAACATTTTATACCCATGAACCTTGAAGTATGACCCTAAAAAAAGTGCTCAAAGAGCCTAGATATACTTTTATTCTTTGTAAACAAAGTTATTTCAGAGAGATTTCCCAGAAGGTTGACGTTGCTTTGCCTAAAGGTTTGTGGTCAACAGAAATCTTTTGGGAAAGATCTTTAGCCACCTTAAAGTAGAAAGTTAATGACTTTTCTAAAATGTGACAGGCTCATAAACCCCAAACAGGTCTGAATGGAGTGAAAGCATGAGAGAATCAATTCTCCCTGTCATTCAAGTAGTTAAAAATATTAGAAACTATCCTCAATCAGTCCCTTGAATCTTGTATTTTCTTTCTTGAAGATTAAGCCACCTACAGTAATCCCACAGATTATACAATGAAAGCCCATGAAGAAGCCCGTTCAGTTTGGGCTGTGGCTTTTATCAAGCATTCCTCAATTATTTCCCATAGTTTTTTTGTTTTTTTTTTTCTTTTTTTTCAAACCTGGCAACGATGTCAACTTCAGTAAGTTAAGATGCTATGCTCCCTTTGCTGTTATGCCTCAGTGCCTTATTAAATGCAGCAACCAAACAGAAAATGCGGTATAAATATGTTTCATGAGTCATTTAAGGATTCAGCCAAGAGACATTGCAATTGACTTTTGAGTCCATTTTTAGAACAAACTCTTTCAAGACTCTCCTCAACGGGAATCCTTCCCTCTGCAGTAGAACTGACAAGGCTGTATGCATTACTTTATTTTGATACTGACATTTAAACAATAAAATAAAGCCATTTAAAACAAATAGTAGTGCTTTAAGTGTCTGGGCTGTCAAGATATCAAATTATATAACTTGGAAAAAATCAGAATTCATTGTTAATGGTATGCACTTAACACAAAGGGTCGCTGGAGTACTCAACAGATATATATTCAGCTACCATGTTGGAGCTAACAGGCTGTATTCCTTTAGATAGAATTGACTATATTCACTTAAATGGACTTGACTCTAGTACAATCACTGTATTCAAATGTCAAAAAAAAAAAAGAGAGAGAGAGAGAGAAAGAGGATGTCACAGAGGGTCACAAATTATGTTGGATTTTGACAGATTGTAGCCTTGCTTTACAAGAGCAGTAACATCTCATTTGTCACCGTTTGATCTGTAAGTGCGCGAATGGGAGCGGAAGGCCCTCCATCTCCGCCACAATTTAATCGCTCTGAGGCCGACCGTGGTGGTGGGAGCCACCTGCCCGTGCACTGCACTGCTGATCTGTTTTAATTTAATCGTCCGTCAGCTGGATGAAAGCATAAATCGTCTCTCTTTGATCTGCAAATGGTGTGTTTTTGTAAAGCAGGGTGTGGAATCAGGGAGAAAGGACTTCAAATTTAGTATAGCCCGGACAGTGTGGCCCCGTAGAGACACCAGAGTGCTATTTTACTCAACGGGAGTTGCAAACCAAGAGAAGACTTGCTTGGGAAACTTGTCAAAGAGCAGGGAAAATAGCAAAAGGAAACCTGTTTGGCTTAAGAGGCTAATAATGAAATAAAAGCTGAAGAGCATAAGAAGATACTGTTCTCTGAAAACTAAAAGCAATTTTCCAATTCATATCTATCACCTTTTATCACAATGTATGTTTTTACTGAGGTGCAGTTGATTTACAGTGTCATGTTAGATTTAGGTGTACAGCCAAGCGATTCAGTTATTCATGTATATATATACACACACACATATATGCATTATTTTTCAGTCTTTTCTCATATAGGTTATTACAAAGTATGAAGTGTAGTTGCCTGTGTTGATTTTTTAAAAATTGAAGTATAGTTGATTTACAGCGTGTTAACTACTGCTACACAGTCGAGTGTGATTCAGTTATACATACGTATACACGCACATTCTTTTTTAATATGGTTTTCCATTATGGTTTATCATAAGATGTAGTTTTCTGTGCTACAGAGTAGAGTAGAACCTGTTGTTTATCCATTCTATAAATAAAAGCTTACATCTGCTAACCCCAACCTCCCACTCCACCCACCCCTCTCCCAACCCCGCCTTGGCAACCTCCCGTCTGGTCCGTATCCATGATTCTGTTTCTGTTTCATAGCTGGGCTCATTTGTGTCATATTTTAGATTCCACATATAAGTGATATCGTATGATATCTGCCTTTTAAACCACAATTTGTTGTTAGTGTTGGAACTTTGGCCACGAGAGAAACAACTGAGAAGAAAGTTAGAGGAGTTTTTTATATCGCCCCTGTGAATGGGCAGCATTATTATATTTTATTATTATTATTAAATCATAGTTAATTTCCAGTATTGTGTTAGATTCAGGTGTGAGTGGGTGGCATTATTAATGCCACCTGAAGTTTTCTGAGGAGGATATGAACAGTAAAAGATGATTTTGTTAAAACTGGGATGTGGAGAGAGGCATGCACTTTTAAATAAAATAAATGATGTGATGATTGAACACAATAAACATTACATCAAGCAGTTGTTATGAGCCTTTAAGTGCTTTTGCAGACAAACATTTTAAGGTGCTTTCCATGTCATTTCATTGTGTTTTTGCCCAGAATCACAAGTAATATATTTTTTATAAATAAAAACGAAACACTTTATATCACTTCTGCCAAAAATAAATTGGGTAATGAGGGATTGTCAAAAACACATTCAGTGTCTTGTTTTTAAAACAATGACTTCTTACTGCAGAGATTAAAGCAGTAACACAGGGTTTTGTAACCATGAGCAGAAAACATTTCCACCATGGTAAGATGTTACCATTATGAGACTGTTTTTTATGAATCCTGTAAACTTGAATTTGGGGGTGCATGCTGTGCATTTTTATACAAAAATTCCAATGTATTTTTAAAATTAATAACTTCTAATGAAGAATCTATTCCAGGAAAAGTCCCCAAGAGTAACCCAGAAATTTCCAAAAGACTTCCCCCAGTCCATTGGGAGCCACTCGACAAAGCAAAGAAAAATTCCCCCTGAAATTCCTTTAGGATCCCATAGAAAGCAGAAACAATTTACGGTTCAATTCAAAAAGCTCCAGATTTCTTCACTGGTAATGGTTCTAATAAAATTACGAGCAGAGGAGAAGGCCCCTGAAGGCCAGTTGAGTCATCCATCCCTGCTTATCCTGGCCTGGGTATTTAGTTGGCTTTCTCCTTCCATAATTCCCATTAATGGCTTTTCTAAGCAGTATTTGCATAGGAAACATAAAGGTGTCTCCGCAACGTCCATTTATTAAGTTATTCCACTGCAGGGCTGCAGGCTCAGAGGTAAACATCGCTGAGCTTTTAGGTTAAATAAGTCCCACAAAGCGGTTTTGGAAGAACTTGAATTTCTATAATGGGATTCTGAGGTGTGTCAAGTAAATTGTGGTTGTGACACTAATGTTAGTGTGAGGGAAGTCAGAGGGCAGGGTGTTATGGATTCTTCCTGACTTGTAGAGCTAAGCTCTGCTGATGTGTTTGGGCCTAGGACAGACTACAGAGAAGAGGAAGGGAAAGAAGAAAGGAGAAGGAAGAAGGTAGGAGAAGGAGAAATGGAGAAAGGAATATAAAGTGTATGTTGTATATGTATTTTGTAATGTGATGTAGAGCCCTCAGTAAGTACTCTTGGATGCTCTTTACTGCAGCCCGAGATGTCTACTCTTCGACTTCAGTTTTACAGCACCTTAGAATTGAAACAGTTGTTGTTTTTATTATTATTATTATCCTTTTTCCTCAAAGACAAGTCCTGCCTCCTATCCTCCTTTTCTTTTCGTGCAAGAATAAATCTTAAAGAGCATCAGGTATTGGGTTGGCCAAAAAGTTCATTTGGGTTTTTCCATGTGATCTTACAGAAAAACTCGAACGAACTTTTTAGCTAACCCAGTATATGGACTTACTATCATCAGACACATCCTGGCATTTGTCTTCTTCTAAATCCCTACAGCTCTTCTGTTGTTAATCCTTTGATTGCATGTCCTTCCATTCATCCCCCTTGCCACTTCTTTGTTTATTTTATATTATGTTTTTAGCTGAATGAGAGGGCATCATGCGGGATCTTAGTTCCTCAACCAGGGATCAAACCTGTGGTCCCTGCAGTGGGAGGGCGGAGTTTTAACCACTGGGCCACCAGGGAAGTCTCCCCTGGCCATTACTTCGGCAAAGATTGTTTTCTTCATCACCCAGGCTATGAAGTCATCTCCACCAGTCTGCGTTGTCCTCTCTTCTGGGCGTGTTCCACACTGCGCAGGGTAAATTCCAACACCCTCCCAGTTTTGTAAGCAGCCATTCACACTTAAAACCTCATCCATCTCCCGGGCCTTCGTCAGGTCCTGTATGTTTAGCGACTTTGTTCTTCTCTCTGCCACTGGCACGTAGCAGGCTCTCCATGCCTCCATGTAACTGCTTGTTCATTCTCTCAATTTAGGATACCCTTCTTACCCACATCATTGCCTGGAGAAGTTCAACATGTCTAAAAGAAATCACTTCCATTTTGTGAAGACTTCCTGAATCCTTTTGCAGAATTAATTGTTTCTTGTTCTACATTCCCATAGGGTTTGCTTTTTTTTTTTAATATATACCTCTGACATAGAGCAAAATATATTACACTGAGTTATTAAAAAGAGTACCCCAGTGGATTCTGGGCCGTTGAGGGCAGGCAGTAAGTTTTGTTCTTGTCTGACCTCCTGACCTCCTGCCCCTAAACCCAACATAGTGTTTGTGACCTGAGTCCCCTCATTGTCTGTGGCTATTCCAGGAACCTTCTTTGGAGGCTTACTTGAATTGTGTGTGTGTGTGTGTGTGTGTGTGTAGGTGCACTGAATTTGTTAGTAGATTAATATTTATATATGCTCATAAGATTTTTTTTAACATTTTATTTATATTGGAGTATAGCTGATTAACAGTGTTGTGATAGTTTCAGGTGGACAGCCAAGGGACTCAGCCATAAATATACATGTATCCAACTCTCTTCCTATCCAGGCTGCCACATAACATTGAGCACGGTTCCCTGTGCTGTACAGTAGGACTTTGTTGCTTATCTGTTTTAAATATAGCAGTGTGTCCATGTTGATCCTAACTTCCCTAATATTCCTTTCCCCCATCCATTCACCCTGGCAACTATAAGTTTGTTCACTAAGTCTGTGTATATTCATAAAATTTTATCTATAGTGCTGCTGCTACTACTACTAAGTCACTTCAGTCGTGTCCGACTCTGTGCGACCCCATAGATGGCAGCCCACCAGGCTCCCTTGTCCCTGGGATTCTCCAGGCAAGAACACTGGAGTGGGTTGCCATTTCCTTCTCCAGTGCATGAAAGTGAAAAGTGAAAGTGAAGTCACTCAGTCGTGTCTGACTCTTCGTGACCCCATGGACTGCAGCCTACCAGGCTCCTCCGTCCATGGGATTTTCCAGGCAAGAGTACTAGAGTAGGGTGTCATTGCCTTCTCCGTATCTATAGTGACTCCCTGCTAAGTTCTTTTTACCAACTGAATTGGTCCTTCAGGCTAGTCTAAGAGAATCTGGCTATCTATTTCTGTGAAAAGGAAATGCAGGGAAGAGAGAGACAGAGAAGGAAGAACCTACCATTTATATTGAGGAACTCCTGTGTGTCAGACTCTATCCCACATGCTTTTCATAATCTTAGTTATATCCTTCAAGGGCATCAAAACAGCTACGTTCTGATTCTATCACTTTTGTTGTGTAAACTTGGGCATTTACTTAGCGATTCGGTACTCTGTTTCCTTTGCTTTATATTATGTGTGTGTGTCTGTGTGTGTGTGTGTGTACACGTACATGCATACATATATATAGGGCTTCCCTGGTGGCTCAGTCATAGAGAATCAAGCCCTACAGTCCGTGGGGTTGTAAAAGAGTTGGACATGACTTAGCAACTTAACAACAACAATAAATAAATGTGTGTGTGTGCACGCTCAGTTGCTTCAGTCATGCCTGACTCTTTGAGACCCCCATGGACTGTAGCTTGCCAGGCTCCTCTGTCCATGGGATTCTCCAGGCAAGAATACTGGAATGGGTTACTTTCCCTTTTCCAGGGGATCTTCCTGACCCAGGGATCGAACCTAGGTCTCCTGTGTATTCTGCATTGCAGGTGTGTTCTTTACCGCTGAGCCACTGGGGAAGCTGTGTGTGTGTGTGTGTGTGTGTGTGTGCGTGTGTGTGTGTATACTAGGGTTGGCCAAAAAGTTTGTTTGGGTTTTTCTGTAAGATCTTATGAAAAACTCAAATGAACTTTTTTGGCCAACCCCATGTGTGTGTGTGTGTGTGTGTATTTCAGTAGCACTTACTACCCTCATATCCTTACAGATAGTGTTCGGGTATCCTGCCCAAAGTCACATAGTCAGTGGCAGAGCTGGGGCGGGGGTGGGGTGAATCATGTTCACCGCTGTAGGCACTTACATTTTTCTCCAATGCAGCCCACCTCCCTTTCCCACATTCATGCTGAGAGCCTGTACTAATCATTAGTAAAGAGATTCAGAAGAAAAACAAATTAAGATGGGCTTATCATGCGGAAGCTAATGGAGAAAAAAAAATACTCCTCTAAATGTCTTTTAAATGCCTTCAAGCCCCATACGCTGTGTTGACTTCTTACAGAGATAGAGAAATGCAGCAAGGATAAAGTTGGTTGATGGGGATACTGTCAGCCTGTCTTTCTCTAAACTCAATGTTAAATCCTACCAACAGTCAGAACTCTGGTGTGGGAAATGGCAGCATCTTTAGGATCATTTTGGAACCTGGAGCAAAAGAAAATACACACACTGAATTTTGTACAATTATCTAGACTTTACTCTAAGGGTACTTTATGTCTTTAAAGATTACAAGTCTGTTTAAGTAACTTGTATTTCTATTAAGTGTGTGACCTTTCTATAGGAGACACATCTGCTGTTGGACATTCTGCTATGTACCAAATACTGCATGGGAAATAAATGAGGGCTAGGCCCTTCTGTGACAGTGAGCTTCACTTTCATGGAGACTGATCACTCTTGAGAGGTGATAAATGCCAGTGGAAAGGTACAGGAAGCCATCATATATTAAATATGGAAAAGTACTTTTAAATAATACTGAAATGTCCAAACTACAAGCTGACAGCCACCACCAGTAGAATTGTGGGTCCAGATTTTGTTTGACAGAATTAACCACTAATGAAGATTTTTTGACAGGAAATGCCAGCATACACTTTAACTACTGTATCAACAATCAGGTTATTTTTGTATCTGTGTTTCCTTTTTCACGGTTGATTATTTTAAGAAAGGGGTTTGTTATTTCTGAAGTGGGATTTTAGTGAAGTTTATTTTGTGAATTCCAGAGTATTCTGTTTTATTGAATCTGAGTAAGAGGGTTAAGGATCCTACTTGGCGTGTTTATTTTTTTTTACAAAACATCTTTTCAAAACATGAAATGTCAATTGTTGCTTTTGTTATTTCTTAGTAGAAGTAAGAACGTAGGAGTATCCAAGTTTGCACCCATCGGGATGTCAGGACTCTGGCAGGAGATATGTCAAGGATGAGAGGAGGGCTCCCAGGTAGATAAAGGTGTGACTCTATTACAAGACAAGCACAGAATAAGTGTTGGCTTCTTTGATAAAAGGTCTATATTCTCCTCATTTGATGTTTATGTGCCGGGCATTATGTTGGACTTTGAGTATACAGTAGCAAGCATAAGCCAGTATGATCCAGGTTCTGAAAAAAGTTTGTAATCTTATGTGCGATAATCTCAGGAGCATGGGTATCTGTGTAACTTCTAGGTAGCAGAAATAGGTGATGCTCCTAAGTACATGTAATAGATTAGCAAGCACAGCTTGTTTGAACATCTGATACTCTATATATTACAAACACCCGTTTGTGATGGATTTGTCACAAAGAGGTGACTTTTATTGGAGATTCTAGAGTGCGAAAGAAAAGGTGAAAGAAAATTCAAAACCAGTAACTAGGAAAGATATTTCAGTACTGGAACCTCCTCTGAGCAATGCAGGGGACATTTATGTTATTTATTTGTGTAACTGCCGGAAGATATAATTCTTCCCTAGTTTGCTTTTTTTTCCCCCTAGATTATTCCAGATACTAATTTCAGAGGTGTTTTATGGGCTACAGGAAATTGGTAAAGGCATTCTTGTTACAAGAGGCATTCTGATTGCTTCATTTGATTTTAATCACATTCTTGGTGATTTCTGGTATTTTAGATGAATTCTGATCCCTGTTGAACCATCAGACAGGAGAACTATGTAACTGTGTCTGTGGCTGGGAGACAGGTTAAGCCAATGGTGGCAGTTCATCAGTTGTAGAACCAAAAATAGAACACCAACTTCTCAGTTCAGTGTCTGGACAGTAGAATATCCCATACGTTCCACGCACAAGGGCTCAATAGTACTGTCCAGCCCATTGTTTCTGCGAATTGGAGGATTAAGTATGATTTGGTCAATCTGTGATTCCCTAAGAAGGTCTTAGGATGTCTAAAAATATCTTCCTTTTCTCTCTTGACACTTAGAGGAATTCTACCTCATGATCCCCTCAGGAGGAGGACTGAAATGAATTTATGACCTTAATGCCTATATTAAATATTTGCCCTAAAAGCAGTGAGACCAGGGCAACTGTGCATATGTGGAAGACGCATTGTTTCAGGAGAACATTTTCAGAATCTGCAGTCATGACAAAAGCAATAAAGGAGGATAATATTTAAGTTGATAAAAGATGCAAACATGGCTTTATTGGGTTTCTAAATTCAAATTAAAAGAATAAATATTTCATCAGTGATACTAATTAAAGATTGGTCAAAGATTTGTCTGTGTCTCCTATGGCAAATACCAATCAGAACTGATTAAGAGAAGTAACATTTGTTGGACTGCTCAGTTATAGAAAGAAACGATTACTGTGAAGTCCGTCTGACGAGTAATGGTTATTTGATTATAAGTTGATTTTCAAATGACGTTAGTCCTCCATGGCATTTTGTACTTTGCTCAGAGTGAAGTTTGGGTCTGGGCGTTAGGGGACTAGTGCTTTGGGGATGATTCATTCTATAAGCTTGGTTTATAGTGGTTTTGTGTGGTTATGTGTGCTTTTAGTGTTTCCATTTGGTGCCATCCCTGCTTTTCAGAAAGCCAATTCAAAAGTCAATTGGAGGGACTCTGATACTCAGGCACTTAGGCACCCCACTCCAGTACTCTTGCCTGGAAAATCCCATGGACGGAAGAGCCTGGTGGGCTGCAGTCCATGGGGTCGCCAAGAGTCGGACACGACTGAGCGACTTCCCTTTCACTTTTCACTTTCCTGCGCTGGAGAAGGAAATGGCAACCCACTCCAGTGTTCTTGCCTGGAGAATCCCAGGGACGGGGGAGCCTGGTGGGCTGCCGTCTATGGGGTCGCACAGGGTTGGACACGACTGAAGTGACTTAGCAGCATTTGGTCATCATAGTCACATGTTTCTTTTCCACTTTCCATTTTGTTTAAGTATTTATGTCTCATTAGATGCAAGATCCTGATAAAATAGTTTGTGTAGTCAGTCATAAGGGCTAATGAAGACATGGAGAATGGAGAAGATCATGTCAGATCAAGGCCATGGTCACAAGTTTGGGTCTCCTGTGCATCAGAATGAGCCGTCCTGTGGTAGGGTCCAGGGACTGGTCTCTCAGAAGTAGATGTGAATACACACACACAGGATTTACACTGTACCTTCTTTCTGTCCAGTGTCATTTTTTAGGTTCCGAACCATGGAAATGGCCATGAAATCATCCATTTTGTTCATTTTTTCCAGACCATTGTCTTTACTCTAGGTTTCCTTATGTTTCGTTTTGTAAGTGAGGCTGATGCAAAAATGTTTTTGCTTGTCCGTATAATAGATGTCAACAAGTGAATCAGAAGTCACCATCATCTAGCCTAATGTCAACCTTAGCTGTCAGTTTTTTCAGCATATAACTCCATCCACTTTTCTCAAGACCAGGGTCATGGGAGGGCGGGGATGTGGAGCTATCTTTAACCCTCTCCAGAGTCTGAATGTGATCAGCATAAACTAGAGATTTCCTTTATGCTCTGTAGGTAACATGCTTTCATGAATGTAGAAATTCTTTGTAGTTTCCTGAGGACAACAGACCCATTATGGATTCAGTGGCTATTGTATAATGAGAGAGTTCTCTGAACAACCTCTTTCAAAGAAGATCTGCAGATCCATCTGTGGGTCTATCTAACAATAAATTACCTTTCTCTGTTAACCAGATGGAAAGTGCGAGAGCATTGTGACAACTCTTCCTTCCTTGTCAACAGTTGGGCTGTGCATGGATGTAGATATACATTTACTTGCAGTTATTTTTGTGAACAAATCTATGAAACAGTGAAGAGTTAAAATAATTCTCAGAATGGCCTGTGCATGCTGCTCCCACTCTGTATGTATGTGTTACATACCAGGTACATTAAAATTCACATTTAAATTTCAAATGAGTTAAATACACCATTGCTTTCAAATAAGTGACTGATTTTTGTTCCTCTCATGTTATATTAATATTAATATTATGGAATCCTGTAGCCTGGCATTCCTTGCTGACTATCTGATAATTGGGTTGGGGGGGGGACTGAGGGTCATCTTGTTTAGCTTATCTCTGCAAGAGAAAAAGGGGCCCATAATAATGGAAAGAGGCAATAAAATGGTAACAAAAAAATTGAAAAGAAGATTTAATCTCTGGCCAATTTGAAACATATCCCAGGGAATCCATAGAGAAAAAGATAAAGTGTGACTATGAGTAAGTTAACTAAACACATTACACTGTGAGAGCAAATGGAGTTAGTCCATTGTACATGTTTAATTTGCTATTAGTCTCTGGCGTTTACTACCACGCCTGAGTTGGGGCATCTGTAAATTCAGTTAAATACAGTGCATTGTCTAAACATATCACAGCTCCAATCAGTCACCCCAGCTGCTGATAAGAAGCCTCTTGTATTATTGAATCTACAATGGGGAGGCTCTGCAGGCACCAAGATAACAGCTAGGTATTTCACTTTTAAGTATGGAAAGAAAGAAAAAAAAAAATTTTTTTTTCTTTTTTTAAAAAGAACCTAGCTGCTCGCCTTTGCTTGTATAGCTCTGACATTTATTACCACTCTCAGATTTGCTGTATACTAGTGATGTGATTTGGTTTCAGTTGTATTATGTCTTTCTTTGGTTTTAACTTAAACTCTGTGAATCAAAGAGAAAGAAGGCGAGCGAGGGCAGCAAAGTAGTGCAAACAAAAACAAGCAAAAATCAGCTTTTCTCTTATTATGAAGACAGCAACAGCTTCTGCAGAAGATGTTTTTGTGTGTTGCTTTGCTTTTTTTAATTTAAGCTCTCTTTATTGGTTTTTGCTTTTCTTCCACACTGGGCACATAAGGCTGGAACCTAGTCATTTCCCTGACTTTTCTTTTCCATAGTTTCATTGAAATTTTTATTAGAGGTCTTCTGACGATTCATCTCAGAAAGCAAACCACTTTGACTTTGATGAGCTACAGGGCCAAGTCTATGCATAATCTACTTAATGCCCTTCCCAAGTTACACAATTTTTTGTTCCAATTGTTATTATTACTTTATTCAATCTCTATATTATGTTATTTATATTACACCAATCTTTCCACTTTGGGTGACAGTATAGAGACATAGAAATATTTTTAGATAACAATGCTGCTTTTCATTTTAAACATTTCTTTTGCAAGGGAGTTCTCGTGCCTGAGAAATAGTCATATACTATTTTCTAAAATCTTATTCAGATACTGGCTATTATACTGTGTAACAGTCATAATAATACCTGCTTTGCAATTTGTTTTTTTAATAGAATGATTAATAATCGTTTGCAGACTGCACCATATGTCCAATGCTCACATATTCGTGAAAGTACAAGTCGCATTGCCTTCATTTGATTTTATGAGTTTATATTTTCTCTTTCCCAAACAGATGTTTTACTACAGCTGCTATTTGTTTAGTAAATTGGTTCATAGGCAATAGTTCTGTTTTCATATAACATTAAGGATCTGACCAAAAACATTAATGCAAAAAAAAAAAAAAAGAAGAAGAAAAAAGAACAAGTAACTTCTTTATTAAGTTTGGTTTGAGCTCTGCTTCTTGATTACGTTTTTGGCCTAATTTGGTGCTGTGCTTCTCTTTACAATAGCGGCCTCATTGTACACACATATCCATCCACCCCTTACATACAGGCACACCCCCCTCCCACCTCCATCCACCTGTCCACCTGGTAATGAGCCAACACAGCCCTAAGGCCACAGGGCTAGGGTTTCAATATATTCCAAAGATATGTTCACCCTGCACAGAAATACTGCTGTGCCTTTGGTGACCAATGGTGATATAATCCGCCTTTTTAAAGTGAAAAGGTCAAGAGTAAGTGTTTAGATTAAGGAGCAACAGCTAAATATTTTGGTGATACAGTCCATGGAAAAGAATGTAAATGTGGGCGTTAGCGGGTGAACATTGAGTATTAGCAACAGATTACTGGCTCATGAAAGTGACCCGATGCCTTTTTAATGCCCTAGGATGCACTTTTATAGAAAGGTTACTGTTTCTTAGAGATGAGGTTGATGATCCAGTTATGAAAACCCTCTTAAGCCTAGAGCCCTTTATGGAGCTATTGTGTCTCAGCTCTCAGAGCGCTCACCCACCCTTTTCTGTTGTGATGCAAGGGCTGGGATCTAAGACAGGAGGAGAGAGAAGAAATTGGATCTTTATGTTTGCTTCCTGTTGACTTACTCCTGCCAGTGCCATTCTATCAAAGACCCTTTGCCCTGGCATTGACAGTTGGCTCTGTTTCTAGCTCTTCCTGGCACTCCTGCTCAAGCCCCATAGCGCAGCTCAGAGCTCTGAGTCCCAGCCCAACTAGGGTCTTTTTGCCGGGCTTCCAGACTCTGATAGCACTGAATCTTCCTTTTGCTCTCTCGATTTCCAGAAGCTTCCTGCAGTTAGGATCCCTGCTGCATTTTTGCTCTTGCAACTTTCCAATACCCTTTGAACCAGTTTCTCATATTAAATTCTCCCTGTTGAAATGCCTGGTATGATTTCTGTCTTCCCATCTGGACTTCAATAAATGTAGAACAACAATTTCCTAATTTTATATGCATTATTTCTCTTAATCTCACAGCCTCATTCCCTCACTGGGTACTAGAATACATGACTAGAATGTGATGGCATAAATTAGAGAATTTTCTGTTTTCCTTTTTGGGAATCTCAAAGTTTTGTTGACGAGTTTGAAAACGGCTGAGAACACTGAATCACAGTACATGCTTGCTTGCTCGGTCGCTTCAGTGCTGTCTGTCTTATTTGTGACCCTGTGGTGTAAACCCCCCAGGTGCTTCTGTTCATGGGATTTCTCAGGTTGGAATACTAGAGCAGGTTGCCATTTCCTCCTCCAGGGGATCTCCCCAGCTCGGGGATCGAACCCCCATTCCCTGCATCTACTGCATTGCAGTTGGACTGTGTGCTTCTAAGCCACCAGGGAAGTCCCTGAATCACTGTACTGGCATTTTATTCTTTGATGTCTGTAACTTAAACTGATTTGCAGCCAGTGATCTTTTTTGGAGTGTTCACAGGCTCCTTAGCATTCAATAGTGTCTTTTTATGGTGAGGATTAAATAGAAATCTATCTTCATCCAGCTAGTAGTCAAACCAGATAAAGCAGTTAGGTAAATAAAGTTATAGCAAATATTTGCAAACTACTTCAATGAAAATTAGGGTCAATTCATGGATTGTGTCAGTCTTTTGGAGAATGGATGAATAAGATACATTTTGAAAAAGTTTGTGTAGAATGAGGGTTTTGAATTACATGTTAAAGTAAGCAGAGGAGTTTAGTGTTAAAAATGAACAAAAGTAACTATTAATGAAAATTAAATGATATTTAGGAACTACGTAATTTCCTTTAAAGTGACATTCAGTATACATATGATTAAAATGATATTTTAAGTAATATCAAATATAAAAGCAAGACATTAGCATGGTTATTCTGACTAGTATAGATAGCTAAATACAGTAATTCAAATAAAAAGATAGAACTTTGATATCTTTATTATCAGATCTATAGAAACCAAATTAAACATTATCTGCTCCCATTGTTTTCTTTCCTGCTATATAGATGTGGTTTAACACCAGGTTATAATACAGCTTAAACATTATTTTGTCTTCATTTTCTTCATGTAAGCAATGAAAACAAATGTCAGATTCAGTTCAGTTTCTCATTTGTGTCTGACTCTTTGCAACCCCCTGGACTGCAGCACGCCAGGCTTCCCTGTCCATCATCAACTCCCGGAGCTTGCTCAAACTCATGTCCATCAAGTTCGTGATGCCATCCAACCATCTTATTCTGTCGTCCCCTTCTCCTCCTGCCTTCAGTCTTTCCCAGCATCAGGGTCTTTTCCAGTGAGTCAGTTCTTCACGTCAGGTGTCCAAAGTATTGGAGTTTCAGCTTCAGCATCAGTCCTTCCAATGAATACTCAGGACTGATTTCCTTTAGGATGGACTGGCTGGATCTCCTTGTAGTCCAAGGGACTCTCAAGAGTCTTCTCCAACACCAAAGTTCAAAAGCATCAATTTTTTGGTGTTCAGCTTTATTTATAGGCCAACTCTCACATCCATACATGACTACTGGAAAAACTATAGCTTTGACTAGACGGACCTTAGTTGGCAAAGTAATGTCTCTGCTTTTTAATATGCTATCTAGGTTGGTTGTAGCTTTTTGATCAGTTATTAAAGACTGATTTAAATTTACAGTAAGTTTACATTTATTTCCTTAACCTTGAACTCGAGAAAATCATTTCAGTGTCCAGCTATGCTGGGAAGATGTTACTGGCCTAGGTAATTAATTAGATCATCATTTTGAAAACTTGGTTCATCTAGACAGAGAAATTATTGTGCAATTTTAAAATAATCTCTGCAAAACTTCTCTCCATTGCATTGAATCAACAATCCACTTGGGAACATTTAACCTGGAGCAGATAGTCCAGACAAGCCTGGCATTAAAATGGCCAAAGTGTTCCAGATCAGAGTAGGGATTATAGTGACACAGTGGTTCATGGAAAAATTTTATTAGCACCTGTTACAGTTGGCCCTAGTTCTGATTTTCTTATCCCAGCCTTCTTGTCTGAAAATGGCAAAGATTATATTTAGTGTTGAAGAATTTTTGCTTTCATAAGCAAATTTTATTTTCTATATTATGTTTCATCACAAAAGCAGGTGTGTACCTAGACAAGTCACAAACCTTGGCAGGCTCATGACAAGCTAGGCAGAGTCTATGAGCATTTAGATTCCTTGGGAAAATGTAATGGAAGAGAAATCCCATATATGACATAGCCAGGCTCTCTTGGTCCTTTCCACTGATCATTAACAAAATCCCTGCAAATGTCAAAGGCTCATTCAAGCCAGCACTTTATCTCTAATGTAGAGCATAGCTTCCACTGTGCGTTAAAAGCATTACTGTATTTGAAAGCACCAGGAATTTAAGCAGAACACAAAAAGGCTGTACTGATTCAGACGTTTTCATACATTTTTATCCTATGTTTATTTACTAGCCCTGTGAACTTAGACAAGTCATTCAACCATTTTGAGCCTTCGTTTATTTATTTGTTATATGAGGGCATTTTAATAATCTCTCAAGGGCTCATTTCAGTTGTAAGGGCTTTGAATAGGTTTCTGGTTTTAAAGTTATGCAGAGTACTTAAAATTTTTTTCTAGAATTTTATGAAGTCTACCATAGAAAGTTTGACAGGTTAATAATAGTTGAGGAGCCATATAACATGATACTTTTTTTTTTTTTGGTTATGGTGCAAGTCGCTTCTTCCTGTGTCTTTATTTTCCTCGTAAATTGTAGGTAATATTATCTGCTGCCTGTTGTAGTGATTAATGAAATAATTTTCCAACCAGGGGGCAAGGGACATGAGGGCACGCCAGCTCTGACAAGGGACGTGAGAAAGGAGCCACTGAAGAGGAAGCAGCTGAGGGTTGTTGCACTAACTTGGAGTAAAACGTAATAATCTCCAAACCCACCACATTCTTGCCGTAAATAAAGGTTCATCCTTGCTTATTCCCTTTGAAGTCGTGTTTCTCTGTGAGAACCCAAACAACTCATGAGGATGAGCACTGTTTGGTAAATGTTTCCGATCACAGACGCCCTTGTTTTCTCATAACACTCGCGATGTTCCGGTCTCGAGTTTTCTGGGACAGCCGCCTCTTCCTTGCGTCTCAGGTTCTGCGTTTCTGTTTTGCCTCTGAGGTTGGCTCCCGGTGCGGCGGTTCGGAGGCAGCCCCGGCCAGACACGAGTGTGGGAG
>NW_011494897.1:5488034-5501419 GCF_000754665.1 Bison bison bison
GGGGGACCCGAGCTGGCAGTTGGAGCCGAGTCTCACCAGAGCCTCCCCGCAGCATCCCCTGCCCGGAGCTGCAACCGCCGCCCAGTCCCGCATCCTGCCGCCATCCTCCCGCTTCCCTCCTCCCTCCTCCCTCCTCCGCTGGCGGGCTTGGTTGGCCTCTGCGAAGCCCCTAACGACCTCCGTGAGCCAAATCCCAGCGGAGAATTGGGGAGGAATGCAGAAGCAGCTTTTTTTGGCTCCCTCATCATTTGAGATACTATATTATCTGTAACAATCTGCCCTCGGAAGGGAAAGCTTGGGCTGCATTTATCTGTCGGAGAAACGGGATGCAGCTTGTGTACAACCACAACGCCTCCTCCGTTCTGTCGACTTGAGACCCGCTGGAAGGCCAGTCGTTCACGTTGGTTACTCTTGAGGTGTACATTTGAACAATTGAATTAAAGAAGGGAGTCTAGCTGAAAGTGACATCCTTTATTCTTAAAGTCTCTAAAGGCAGTAATCCCATAGACTCCTAAAGTAGACTTCTGGTGGAGAGGATTCTTTTTTTTTTTTAAATAAACATTGTTCTTTAAAGTAGTTTTAGGTTCATAGCCAGATTGAGTGGGAAGCACAGAGTGCCCTTGTCCCCTCTCCTCCCGCATACACCCCGTCCCCCACTGACAACACCGAGCAGAGAAGTGATACTTTTCCTACAGTGGAACCTACGGGGACCCAAAGTTCATGTTGACATCAGGGTTCACCCTTTATGTTCTCTGGGTGTATCTACCATTGTAATATCACAGAATAGTTTCACTGCCCTAAAACCCTCTGTGCTTCTCCCATTCACTGCCTCCTTAATCCCTGGCCCAGAATAAATTTTTTTTTAAACAACCTATCAGAGAAGAAGTTTCTCCCTAATTAGTTGCTTGTTTTCCTTATGGGCAAGCTTCTCCCTCCTAGCATGAGGCGTTCTTTCATGGGTTGGGTTTTGTTAACAGGGGCTATTAGTGTGTATGTGGCTTCCTAATCCCCCATGGGCTTGAGGGGCATCTCCAACCCAACCAGTTTTAATTAAGAGGGAAATGCTCATATTATTTTGGTACACTGATTACAGGCAAAGCTTAAGTAGAAGTCAGTTTGGACGCCCAAGGGATTTCAGTGTTAAAAAATGCATAGGGTACCTTTTTCTTTGCTTTTTTCTCTTTTCCTTTATTTCTCCTCCATGAACTCCAGATAAGCAGCAGGCCTGAGCCAGATTTCATTACTATCACGCACTCTTCATGGTCATCTTTTAATATTTGAAAGGATCATTTGTTAACTGGAAATGGTCAATTTTTTTTTCTTTGGCTTTTGAAATATAATTTTCAATTTTTAATTTGATTCATTTAGATGAAATCATTAATCAGGGTTGAAACTGAGTTAATTTTCTGGAAAATAAATGAGGTTGTTAGAGTGAACATTATTAAGTGGGCTCTTTGTAAGAAAGGGATAATAGCTGAAAATATGGAATAGTTGGAGAACTGTAGCATGTGGGTAAAAATCGAAAGGATTTTTTTTCCTTTCCTTGTTAAGTGGAATAATTCATTTTAAAAATTAGCTCGATCAGAGGATTTTCAGCATTAAGCATTATAAACATTCCATTAATTATATTAGAAATTGTAAATAGTGAGGTTTTAAGAAATTGTAAGGAAAGTACGCCATGTAAAGTTGTCTTTCTTGTTTGGAGATAAGACTATGTAATTTCTAATGTGCTTTTTTTCTACTCTTTCTTTAAAAATGGCTGATGAGCCAATACTAACTTTCATATGCTTTCTTTCCTAATTTCTCTTTTCAGATGTTAAGAACCTTTGATTGTAGTTTTATTGTAAAATAAATCAGAAAGAATTCACTGGGAACCATTTTGATAAACATATTGGGTCAGCCAAAAAATTCATTTGAGTTTTCCCACAAGAGGTTATGGAAAAACTCGAATGAACTTTTTTGGTGAACCATATATATAGCTTATGGAGAAGGAAATGGCAACCCACTCCAGTGTTCTTGCCTGGAGATTCCCAGGGACGGGGGAGCCTGGAGGGCTGCCGTCTATGGGGTCGCACAGAGTCGGTCATGACCTGATTTAGAATCAGTCTTCTTCGAGTTGTCTTCCTTTCTTAACCTGTATCACTAGATTCATCTCTCTCTCTCTCCTAAATCCTAAATCTCATAGCACTCAAGGATTTAGCTTATAACAAATTGTTTTCAGTATTTATGTGTTGCTTTTTAATTGTTGTCATGTTATTTCCTCTATATATACTTTATCTCTTTTAAAATCTTTATTCCAGAAGTATGTTTCTTTACATGCCATGAGTTCTTTGCACACAGTGGGCATTGAATTAGTTCTTTATGACTGATCCACTCAGTGAATTATAGGATACTGAGAGGGGCTTTAAGAGTCTAGCGTGGAAGGACATCTAGACTCAGACTATATGAGGCTCCTTCTCTTCCACTGGGTGAACCTGGGTCAGATTTTGGCCATTAAAGAAGAAAGCTTATTTCACTAGCTTAGTGTGGGGCACAGCCTGACTTTAAGTGATTAGGATGGTGAGCAAAGTACCCTACCCAAGAAAGTGAAGACAAGCGAGATTTGGCCAGACATTCAGCCACCTCAATTCACCATGTGAGTGAGATGCTGGTCACTGGAGAAGTCACTGCTCATGGTTGCTTCTAATTGTTGCCTCTGTGTCTTCAAGTTTTATACTGTGGGTTTTCAGTATGAGCTGTTTCTTCTGGGGCTTTTAGTTGGATGTTCTGTGTGGAGAAGTTCCCATTCATGCGACACAGGGGATTTTTATTGGCACCTCCATAAATGCCATATGACATATTTGTGGATGAGTGTAGCAGGCACGATCAGCTCAGCCCCCAAGTTCCAGGGTAACCTGATGAAGGCTTAAGTTCAGTTGGCAGGATGAATTACACCATCGATTCAACTGTCCATGTGTTTTTCTGTAGTTATTTCTATTCAGAGTTCTGTATGTCTAGTCCCATGAAACAATATAAGTGAAGGATTAAACAGAAGTATTGGCCCATAGATGTCAACATGTTTCTCTAAGGAATCCTTTCACCTCTTGAGCCCCATGAGTTAATATGTGCAGAGTATTTGAGGCAGTGCCTGGTCCACAGTAAGCAACCCGCAGTGTTAGCCTCCATTATGATTGCTGTTATTCATTCAAAAACAAAGGAAGTAAAAAGCATGTATGGTTAGTGTATACGTATGTGGAATACTTGTGTATGATTGTGTGTGTGTGCACATGTGTGTCTGTGAGCCACACTCCACACTTTAGCTTGAATGAAGTTTTTTCCTAAAACACCAATCTGATCAGATCATCCATTTTCGTTTCTCATTTGCCCACACTACTTACTCCATTACTTAAATGCAGCTGTGGGTCTTCAAATATGGTGAGCTAAAGTGTCTGTTTCTTTGAGTCATCTTTCAGGATCTCCAGGTTCCTTCCTGTATTTCAAACATCCATAGCTTGTCACTCCTCAAATGTCTGTTTTCCCAAATCCATAATTTCTGCAATGATGGAAATACTCTGTAAGTACAGTGTCCAATATGGTAGCCACTAGCTGCATGTAACTACAGAATATTTGAAATATAGCAAGTATAACTAAGATACTGAAGTTTAGATTTTATTTTAATGAGTTTATGTTGAAATGGAAATAGCCAAATATTGGACAGCACAGTTTCAGATCATGTTTTTGCTTATTTCTCTGCCACAACTGGGCTTCCCTGCTGGGTCAGTGCTAAAGAATCTACCTGCAATGTGGAAGATACAGTTTTGACCCCTAGCTCAGGAAGATCCCCTGGAAAAGGGAATGGCAACCCACTCCAGTAATCTTGCCTGGGAAATCCCATGGACAGAGGATCCTGGCAAGCTACAGCCCATGGGGTCACAAAAGAGTCAAACAGGACTTAGCAAGTAAGCAACAGATAAAGAAACAATTGCCACAGCTAGTCTCTGTGACTAAATTGTGCTTCTGTCTTCCTTATTTAAATATACAGGTTGGCTCTTCAACTCAACGATGCCTGAATACCTTCCTTGACTTCCCCAGAGAACTTTTCTTCCCTTCTAGGGACCTGTGCTTTCATTAGAAAATGACATTCCACAGTAATTATTTATCTGTAATTATTTACCTGCCTCCACCAGACTGGGAGCCCTGGAAGGAAAGTAACTCCATGCCTGCTACAGAGCCTGGCACATAATAAGCACTTTTTACATATTTGAATAACTTGATTTGGGTGGATATAATGATCAGTTCAATTCAGTTCGGTCATTCAGTTGTGTCCAACTCTTTGTGACCCCATGGACTGCAGTACACCAGGCCTCCCTGTCTGTCACCAAATTCGAGTTTACTCAAACTCCTGTCCATTGAGTTGGTGATGCCATCCAACCATCTCATCCTCTGTCGTCCCCTCTCCTCTTGCCTTCAGTCTTTCGCAGCATCAGGATCTTTTCAAAGGAGTCAGTACTTAACATCAGGTGTCCAAAGTATTGGAGTTTCAGCTTCAGCATCAGTCCTTCCAGTGAATATTCAGGACTGATTTCCTTTAGGATGGACTGGCTGGATCTCCTTGCAGTCCAAGGGACTCTCAAGAGTCTTCTCCAACACCACAGTTCAAAAGCATCAATTCTTCAGCACTCAGCTTTCTTTATAGTCCAACTCTCACATCCATACATGACTACTCGAAAGACCATATCTTTGACTAGATGGACCTTTGTTGGCAAAGTAATGTCTCTGCTTTTTAATATGCTGTCTAGGTTGGTCGTAACTTTTCTTCCAAGGAGCAAGCATCTTTTAATATCATGGCTGCAGTCGCCATCTGCAGTGATTTTGGAGCCCCCAAAATAAAGTCTGTCAGTGTTTCCATTGTTTCCCCATCTATTTGCCATGAAGTGATGGGACCAGATGCCATGATCTTAGTTTTCTGAATGTTGAGTTTTAGGCCAACTTTTTCACTCTCCTCTTTCACTTTCTTCAAGAGGCTCTTTAGTTCTTCTTCACTTTCTGCCATAAGGGTGGTGTCATCTGCATATGTGAGGTTATTGATATTTCTCCCGGTAATCTTGATTCCAGCTTATGCTTCCTCCAGCCCAGCGTTTCTCATGATGTACTCTGCATATAAGTTAAATAAACAGGGTGACAATTCACAGTCTTGACGTACTTCATTCCCGATTTGGAACCAGCCTGTTGTTCCATGTCCAGTTCTAACTGTTGCTGTTTGACCTGCATCCAGATCTCTTAGGTGGCAGGTCAGGTGGTTTGGTATCTCCATCTCTTTAAAAATTTTCCACAGTTTGTTGTGATCCGCATAGTCAAAGGCTTTGGCATAGTCAATAAAGCAGAAGTAGATGTTTTTCTGGAACTCTCTTGCTTTTTCAGTGATCCAACAGATGTTGGCAATTTGATCTCTGGTTCCTCTGCCTTTTCTAAATCCAACTTGAACATGTGGAAGTTCACGGTTCATGTACTGTCGAAGTCTGGCTTGGAGAATTTCGAGCAGTACTTTGCTAGCGTGTGAGATGAATGCAATTGTGCCGTAGTTTGAGCATTCTTTGGCATTGCCTTTCTTTGGGATTGGAATGAAAACTGACCTTTTCCAGTCCTGTGGCCACTGCTGAGTTTTCCAAATTTGCTGGCATGTTGAGTGCAGCATTTTCATAGCATCGTCTTTTAGGAGTTGAAATAGCTCAACTGGTATTCCATCACCTCCACTAGCTTTGTGGAGGTGGATATACTGATGATTAATGATTAATGATATAATGATTGTGGATATAATTCTGTGAACAGATAAAGCCAGTCTCTGTTAGATACTATGGAAAATTAAGTGTGTTCCATTGATGGGGCAAGCTTAAGCATTTTAGAAATACAACAGAGAAGATCCTCTGGCTGGTCAGTCACTCTTACTTTGCACAAGCATGGTAGATATCCAGGGGACTAGAAAAGCAATGTATATTCTTAATTAGTTAACCTGTCCCCCTCTGGTATTTGCAATACATTTAACCTAGGAATTATACGGCCTTAGTACTCAGGACATCGTGGCCAGATCAGATTTGGCCCAAGTCATATTGTACACAGATGCAAACATATGCCACTGATTGCAAAAAAATTAAATTTACTTACTGTTTGGACGAGGACACCTAAGCTGCGATTCACTTATTTCAGAATTGACAGCATTGGGATGGTTTAGCCATCTGTCCCACATGTGACATGTTCAGCTCACATACGCTTGTGATGGCATGGGTATTGGCTAGTGGTGGTGTCCAAAGTGAATGCAAACATCTAATGTTCACACACAGAAAATCGGTTTAAAGGTAGCTGCTCTGTTCTCCTCGCTCCATCTCGTCCACTCCCCCACCCAGCCAAGTCTTACTTCATTGTAAAATAGAAGTGAGACTAGTGGAGGAATAGAATGGCTCAGCCTTAACTTCCTTATTCCAAGGGAGGCTCCCTAGGTCAGCTTCAATCCCTTTCAAACATCCCTGGCTGACTTTGAAGACAGAGCACCACCCCCTCCATCTCTGAAGCTGGGCAGTGGCCCTTTTTGTTTTCACGTGCTGAAAATAAAGTGTTCACATGAGCTCATTTACAGAGAATGGAGTTGGCAGTCTTATCAGGAGAAGAGAAAGGAGCTCTGAAGATGAAAAGCTCTTGCGGTGACAGAAGTCTTTATTACTTTGGGCAGTAATGGAATGCAGTGTATACAGGGTAAAGTGACGGCTACCTAGAGCATTTAGGGAAAACCAGAGCAGTAATCGTGTTTTATGTTGTTCCTCATCTGACTTTCTCAGTGAGCCAGTTGACCCCAGGGATGGGGCTTGTACAGGTTGGAAGCAGTGTAAGAATGTGTGTTCTTCTCCAGAGGAAACGAAGCTGCGGGTAATCCCTGATTGCTCTCTGAATTGGCTTTGGGGCAGCGTGCAGTCAAAATAATGCATATGAAACATAGCAATAAACCTTTATCTTTGCCCTGTGCTACTAAAATATGTAACTTGTTACAGGTTTTTTTTTTTTTAATGTTCTCCTATGTTCCTACCAAAATTCTGTGGAGAAGAGATGCCACTGATGCTTTGCATAATTGTTTTCGTAATCTGGCACTGCAGAAAATAAAATCGCCCCTTGGATCCCAAGGGTTTTGAGGCAGTGTAAGCAGAAATTCAGCATTCTAAGAAATCAGAAGTTGGGGAAAAACAGTCAGGAATGCCCTCAGCTTTTTCACTGAGTTGCACCTGAATAGACAGCTAATTAGGCTCTCTCAAAATTTATTTGTCTCCAGAAATAGAGGAAAGGTACAAAAAGCATAATAGAAATGAAATCTGTGCTGCACCCTTCCCAAGAAATTGACATTTTATGCATTTGACATTTGATAGTAGCAGTTTATCTTTTAAATTATTTGAAACTTAGTTTTCTGAAATAATTTAAACAGGTTTTTACTGTACATACTTCCCCACAGAATATGTTTTTATCAAGTGAAAAGATAAAATAAGTCCAATTATGATTGATTATGTTGGAATTTAGCGTTTGTAATCGAGGTTTCCTGTTTCTATGTGTTTCACGGCCCTGTCATTTTTGAGCTAACATGAGTTCCTAAAGTAATGAGAGCTGAGTGCTGTGTGAATTTTAGACATCAAGTAAGCCTTCCCATGTAAGTATCAGCTTTGAAAAATAAAATTGTTTTCTATCATTAGACATTGTTTAATGTGCTTCATACTGGTTTGTTCTAATCATACTAGCTTTTTCATTTCAAACATTTGCCTAGAGAACAGTGTCCCTCTCATCTTTCTTAGAAAGAGAGAAGATAGATTTCTCACTCTCATACAAGCACTTGCACGATTTTACCTTGAGGAGTTTATGGAAACATCACTGTTAGCCATAGCCTACTCTCTGCAGCTCCGATCAAGTGGTTGCCTATTATGCTGTGACAGATGCTAAAAATGCCCCAGGTCTCAAAATAGCTGCTCTACCAAGATACTACTGAGTCCTGAAATTCCACCAATAATGACTAACTTTTTTTTTTTTTTTTGCCTGCCTTGCAAATGTTTCCTTTACATGCTATGTTCTTCTTTCCTGGGAAAGATGTAGATGAAGGCCATAGAGAATGAATATTTACTGAGTGTCTGCTGTGTGCCTGGTACTGTGTAAGGCCTTATAGAGATGCTGTTTTCCTAATTTCTCAATCTAGCTAGGCAGGAGAGGGAACAAAAGATACTCAAAGGTGTTCATGAATTGTGCAAAGATCACACAGCGAAAAAGTGGTGGAGCTGTGATTCAAGCTAAAAGCAGTCATTTTTTCCACTCCACTTTCTTGTGAAATGAGTGATTAGCTTTCATTAGTTGGTTCCAGGATGCTGAACACTCTGGTCAGATGGTACGATGGAGGGAGAGGACCAGTCTTAATAGGTGGGAGTGATGGAAGACAGTTTGGCAAGTCTTCCCTCTCGATCGGATGTTTGGCCACATAACAGAACTGATGGAACCATTGAGCACATAGATTTTTGAGGACATTTTGCTATTCTCAAAATATTCCTACTTAAAAGAGTACTCAAAAGGGTGTAAGTAATATTGTTGTCCCCAAAAGACATTAATTTCTAGATAGAAGATTGGAAACCTAAACATTTAAAGGATAGTAAAGTATATTTGTAATGCACATGTGAGTACTAACAATGGCTGGCATGTCTGGTACCGGAGACTCATCTCATTTTGTCACCATGTGTCTGCGAGGTATATACTGGTTTCAGACCCATTCCACACATGAGCAAGCCGAGGCCTCAAAAAGATGAAGATCACACATCTGGGAAGTGATGCAACTGGGGTTTGATCCAGTTTCGTAACTTTAAAGTCACAATGCCACCAACCATGAAATGCTTCCTCAGGGCTTCCCTGCTGACTCAGTGGTAAAGAATCTGCCTGCCTATGCAGGAGACGCAAGAGACACAGGTTCAATCCCTCGGTCAGGAAGATCCCCTGGAAAAGGAAATGGTAAGCCACTCTGGTATTCTTGCCCGGAAAATTGCGTGGACAGAGGAGCCTAACAGGCTACAGTCCATGGGGATGTAAAGACTTGGACAGGACTTGGCGACTAAGCATGCACGCACACATGCACACCAGTTTTAAGAGATTTTCCTTGTGTTTCAGGATGCAAACTCCTAGTAAGATTTAGTCAGTGTGAGTAGAATAAATCCTAGAATTACTCACTGGGAATTTATTCAAACTTATGCATAGATACTTTTGATTTCAAATCTGTGAACTCTATCGAATGACTTTAGATAATTTACTAACTTTATTGAAATGTACCAGGTGGTTGACTTATAATTAGTTGGCTTTTTAGAGGAATAATTAAGATGCAGATAGTTATTTACTATTGGTCATTATCAGCATTCAGTCTTCCAGGCAGTTCTCGGCCTGGTTGTCATAGGTGTTCCCCTTTAAAAAGACAAGGTTGGGGCATGGGGGAGGGTCAGTGTCAGCGCTGAAATTGTCTTTTAATGTTTTTCAAACAATGGGCCTATATTTCCACTTAATTAAAACAGTAAAGTTCGGCCTCAGATATATGAAATTCACCAACAACCATAATTGATTTTGTTCATTTTCTTTTTTGTTTCTTTCCACTTCTTAAAAAAAAAATCACAATTAACAATAAAGGACCGTCCCTTTTAGTTAAAAAGCTAAGCAACAATGGAAGAGAAGATAAATGACTGTAGCCTTCCCTACGTTAATTGAGATGGCATAGTGACTGTTATTCATTCGGATTGAGTAATTTGAACAATACCAGCTTATTTCAGTGGCAGTTCTTTGTTTAAATGACTTTTCTTTTTTTTTTTTTTTGTAATAATGCTGGATGCAGACAGTTCCTTGTATGTAAGGAAGGCAGCCATGTGATACTCATGTAAGTGTGGTAACTGTGTCTACCACCTTGTGATGGATTGAATCTTCCTCAGTTTCCTCATTTGTAAAATGGGAAAGCACAATACTTAACTCTTAGAGTGAATATGAGAATCCAGAGAGGTAAGGTCGATGAAGTGCTTTATGAATCAGAAAACAGCACACAGCTTCCCATGGTCTCAATGACCATCCTCAGGTTTGATAATTTCCTGGAAAGGCACATGGAACTCAGGAAGGAACTGCACTTACTATTTTTGGGTTCTTATAAAGATCAGCAAATGGGAAATAGGCATAGAGTGAGGGATGGGCAGGGTTACAGAGCTTCTCTGCCCTCTCTGAATGCTCTGTCCTCCCAGCACCATGGTATTTACCAGCTTGGAAGCTCTCCAAACTGAGTCCCATTTTTAGAGTATTTCATGGAGGTTTCTACAAAATAATCACGACTGATTGAATTATTGGCCATTGGCAACTAATTCAATCTCTAGCCACTATCTGCTCCCTGGAAGTTTTGCGTAGGGGTGTGGGGTTGAAAGTTCCAAATTTCTAATCAAGGTTTGGCCTTCCTGACCAAGAGTCCCCATCCTGAAGCTGTCAAGGGGCTCACAGAGAGTTGTTTCATGAGTACCAAAGTGACTCCTATCATGCTTATTTATCACTCAAGACAGTTCTGATGATTTTAGGAGCTGTGTGTCAGGAATGGGGACAAAGATGCAGTTTCTTTCTCTGATACCACAGGTGTTGTTTTGAGTGTTTGTATAAAAGGAGCATCACCATACTGTATGGTCATGGTCATGTGTCAATAAAGCTGAAGCTTTAGAAAGTCAGTTGTCAGTAAAGCATCATAGACTTAAGAGACAAAAAAAGGACATGTGCTATCATCCCATGCGTAGTTACTGAACACGAGTCTGATGGAGACGCTGTCTGTGGCCTGTACGAGAGTAAAATGAAGTTGGGTTTTTAGTTCTCCTGTTGCTCTTCCATGCTCCCCAGTGAGGGATCAGACAATAGTGTTCCTATTTAAAGGCCTGAAATCACAGGGTAATAGTCAGTCTTGGATTTTCATCATTAGAACCACTTCTGCTGCCCTCTGCTTTCATTTTCTCCAAAAATCCATAACAGGATCTGTAGCCCAGAAAACATATCGATGAACTTTGTAAGTGAAGCACAGTTTTACCTGGTGTAAGATTGCAGGAGTCTTTACTTCCTTACTCCAGAGAGAAGAGTAGCTGGTTTCAGCCATTTTTATGGGTTTATCCAAACTCTTTTGCCCATCCTTAACATAAATCCAGATCAGTGCGGATTGTACAGTTCTTTAAGTTCATAACCTTCAGAGTATTCTAGAGTGATATTTCACGTGAGATTGGGGTTTGGAAGGATTTAACTTAAAAAATAACAGAAATAGAAAAGTTAATTCAGTCCCTTGGACTGTAGAACTGTTGGTAGCATAGAGCTTTGTGGTTTTTGTAAAAGATGTAAGATTGTTAAAATTCATACAGTTTAATTGTGTTGATATTTACTCCTTTGACTCTGGTCTGCCCTTTTTTTTTTTTTTATAGTGTGTTAAAGAAAATGCAAAGATATATTACAACTCAAGCACTAAACACATCCACACACATCTACACAGACACAAACAGAGCGGTACGATAGGATGTAATAATGTCCCTTCCCTTTGGATATGATGCATTGTATTAGTCATGCTATTAATAATGACTGCCTTTAGGAGAGTTTTGGTTTAGATAAGAATCTGTGATACTGCATATATATTCATCTACTGTGTGTGCTGTGCTCAGTTGCTTCAGTCATGTCTGATTCTTTGCGACCTATCGACTGTAGCCCACCAGGCTCCTCTGTCCGTGGGATTCTTCAGGCAAGAACACCGGAGTGGGTTGCCGTACCCTTCTCCAGGGGATCTTGTCAACCCAAGAATCAAACCCATATCCCCGGCATCTCCTGCATTGCAGGCAGGTTCTTTACCTTACTGAGCCCTCTGGGAAGCCCATATTTTCATCAAGGCTGATTTAAAAATATCTTGAAGACTATACATTCACACTTAGTTTAAGATGCTCAGTTTTATCGTAACTTAAAGTAATATTGACATGTGTTCCTTAAGTTGATACTATATAATTTCTTCAATTTTACTGTCCCCATTCATTTTGCTAAGCTTGTAGGAATCCCACCTCCTAGTGGTTTGTTCTCCTTCAATTAATGTACTACAATAGTCAGCAATTTTCCCCCTCCTACTTTTGAAATCACCATTCCTAGTTTCCTCCATCTCATTTCACTTATTGTTTCTTCACTGTATTTATGAGAAGTTTCCAAGATTGGTCCTAGCCCTTCCATTCTACTTTCTGAAAAGCAAATCTGCATTTACATTTTTACATGTCTGCACTGGGACTCAAGTTTACACGAACAGTTCTGAGTTCTGACTTGAATTTCAGTTTTGAGTTCTGTGTGCTATACCTTGGATTTCCCCAAATCATCTCAAGTTTGACAGGCATAACACTATACTTGTTATCTTTGTTTTGTAACCGATTCCTTCTTCTGGTTCCCCCATTTTGGCCAAGAACACTGTTTTTTCCTTTGGGATCCAGATTTTGGCTCTTCTTTGACCCTGTTTTCTCTTCCCCTGCCACATTGTCAGTCTTGAACTTGCCCTTCTCTTTGTTCCCATTGCCTGTAAGGTCTCAGAAAAGGATCCAGGAGATTCTCAAAGTGTCTGTTTGGGAGGAAGGGGCTGGAGAGAGCAATGGGTATATTATCTACTGTTCTTTATTTTTTACTTTTTCTATTTTTAAACTTTTTTAATACATTTATTGAGTTTTGGAAAATGAAGATTATATATAATACACACACACACACACACACACACACACACACTCACAGTAGTTTAAGGAGCACTTGGAATTAGAAAAATAAGTCCAAGATCTTGATCACAAGTTGCTTATCTCCTCTGACTCTACAAATTGGAAATATCAGGCCTATGTTTATAGCACTGTTAGGAATTAATGAGATTATATCCGTGAAAGTGCTTTGTAGACATTAATAATTCACTTGGGTGTTTTTGCTTACTGTATTCCAAAGTCTTTGAGGGAGAGTTGATGTATTTGAAATGTCTGGTATATAAAGCAGTGTTATATTAAATTTATTTAATTTAAAAATGAAAAGTATAGTTATTTCTATTTTATATAAGGCAATGCAGAAGGTCAGTTCAGTTCAGTCGCTCAGTCATGTCCGACTCTTTGCGACCCCATCAATAGCAGCACGCCAGGCCTCCCTGTCCACCACCAACTCCTGGAGTTTACCCAAACTCGTGGCCATCGAGTCGGTGACGCCATTCAGCCATCTCATCCTCTGTTGTCCCCTTCTCCTCCTGCCCCCAATCCCTCCCAGCATCAGGGTCTTTTCCAATAAGTCAACTCTTCGCATGAGGTGGCCAAAGTATTGGAGTTTTAGCTTCAGCATCAGTCCTTCCAATGAACACCTGT
>NW_011494897.1:5501519-5511383 GCF_000754665.1 Bison bison bison
GAATGGACAGGTCCAAGGGACTCTCAAGAGTCTTCTCCAACACCACAGTTCAAAAGCATCAATTCTTCAGCACTCAGCTTTCTTCATAGTCCAACTCTCACATCCATACATGACCATTGGAAAAACCATAGCCTTGACTAGCCAGCCCTTTGTTGGCAAAGTAATGTCTCTGCTTTTGAATATGCTGTCTAGGTTGGTCATAACTTTTCTTGCAAAGAGCAAGCATCTTTTAATTTCATGGCTGCAATCACCATCTGCAGTGATTTTGGAGCCCAGAAAAATAAAGTCTGACACTGTTTCCACTGTTTCCCCATCTATTTGCCATGAAGTGATGGGACCAGATGCCATGATCTTCGTTTTCTGAATGTTGAGCTTTAAGCCAACTTTTTCACTCTCCTCTTTCACTTTCATCAAGAGGCTTTTTAGTTCCTCTTCACTTTCTGCTGTAAGGGTGGTGTCATCTGCATATCTGAGGTTATTGATATTTCTCCCGGCAAGCTTGATTCCTCCAGCCCAGCGTTTCTTATGATGTACTCTGCATATAAGTTAAATAAGCAGGGTGACAATTGACAGCCTTGACGTACTCCTTTTCCTATTTGGAACCAGAAGTTAAATCATAGTAATTAATTTATTAACAGAAATGAACCGCATTGCCTGGTTTTATTTGTTGTTTGATGTATGAGTTCCTCACTTTCAGGTCTTCATATATTAAAAGGTTATAGAAGAAATAGTAGCCTAAGAAGATGAGAGAGATAACAGCAGTATAATTTTGCATGTCTGCTAAATTCAAATGGTACTGATTTTACATTCTAAAATCCCTAATCATGAGCAAACATCAATCAAATTAAACCATTAGTGCGTATGAAGTCGCTTCAGTAGTCTACAACTCTTTGCAGCCCTGTGGACCGAAGCCTGCCAGGCTCCTCTGTCCATGGAATTCTCTAGGCAAGAATCCTGGAGTGGATTGCCATGCCCCTCCTCCAGGGGATCTTCCCGACCCAGGAATCGAACCCGTGTCTCTTAACGTCTCTTGCATTGGCAAATAGGTTCTTTCCCACTAGCACCATCTGGGAAGGCCCCGTTAGTTTGAAAGTAAAAACAAAAATCACAGATTGAATCCATTTATGTGTTGATATTGGTTCGGATGAATTGAGCATTTGCCAAGAAGAGGACATGTAAACATAGCTTGCCCACAAAGATGGGGAAGAATTTGCACAACTATCTGTAATACATTGCACATTCATTTCATATTTGTACTGTTGCTGCTAAAATGGGATTTTACTCTTTTCAGAATTCATGCAGTTTCAGATGTATAATGTAGAATTTGGATTAATGACTCAGTGTAAGCTTTGTAAATAGAGTCGTGCTTAGGAAGTGGACACACCCGGGCAATAGCACACTACTCGCATGCACACTAATTATCCTGTCCTTGTTCATAGCAAGCCTGCAGGCTATCCCTGCTTTAAACAGGTTGATTACTAAGGGGGGGACACTCTGCTTGTTTCTTACTCCATAATGGTTTCCTCTCATATTCCTTTTCTTTTGTCTCTTTCCAAGTAGTTTTATTCAAAATGATGAGTTCTTTTTTGAAACTCTAAACATAGATGCTTTTGTAAGAGCAGGAAGGGAAGCAAGCCTTCTCTGGTGACAATTATTGTCCTTTTTTTTTTTTTTTTTTAATTCATTTTTGGGTTAATTTAGTCTGGCTAAAATTACATACATATTCATGTTTCTTAATAAGAACAAAGCTTTTCCTCTTGGTTATTTTCCATAAATTTGTCCTCATGAGCAATTTGATAGACATGTACTTTAACTATTAGAATGAAAGTCCATAGTGAATCCATGGAACTTGGTTTCAGATCTATAATTCATTAACTCCTTCCCCAAAAGTCTAAATGCTTCTTCATCAGATTACGGTAAAATTGCTACTGTTTTCTGTTGAAATTTTGGAGGGGGCACATTGCAATCGAGGTGCAGACTGTCATTAGAATTTCTGAATATAATTTCATTTTGGTCCAAAGCATTGATTTGAAGCATAATTATAGATTGTGGAATTAGATATCATTTTTCAAAAATGGCTTTCTTGCTTAGAATTCCATAGAATGTCTGTCTGAATTTTTATAGTAGATACATAGTTACTTTATTTCCATTGCCAGTATACTATTTGTATGAGATTTATAATACCTCGTCTAGATTGTAGTATCAATAAATAATATGGTAGTATTTTTTAAAACTTGGATAATCATAGTGTATTGTTTGGACAGCATATATAGAAATTATAAGTGGGATAAAATGTCTCAAGTGTTGCAACGGTGCTAATAAAGGAAGATTTGGAAACCCCAAGTTACTTTGGCTATTAGATTCCTTGGACAAGTAGAAGTTGGCATAGAGATTTTTATGATTTCAGTTAACAGTTGCATCATTATTAGGTGATGTATTTTACAAATAACGCATCCCTCTAATGGCCAAAGTTAATGTACCTCTTAACTTTACCACTAATTGTCTTTAAAAGAAAATGCTGATTATTGGTTTTCAAAACCACAGCTATTTCATCTGTGGCAAAACTCTTTTGGAGTTCTTCTTTTCAAAATATTTTAAAAGCAGTCTTTATTCCAGAATTTTGAAAGATTGTGCTAAAGTTTGTTTTGGTAAAGAAGCTGAAACCCAGGTAGCTTCAGAAATTATACTTACACCGGATAGGAAAGTGGAAAAGTTGGACAGGTTTGAATTTTCAGTTTTAGGAATTGTTAATGTGGTTCTGAATTATCCTTTGTATATATTCATATTTCACTATATAAAAAGTGGAATACTGTTACTGGAATTTCTTGAAAAAGGTAAAAACTTTAAAATAGCTTTATTTTTATGTATGTTCATTGAATTCAGACATTGGATTGATAAGATTTATGTAATTGATCCTGTATTTCTATTTATGTTGCATTATCTAATAACAACATGTTATGGTTTAAAATTATGCACAACTGTTTACAAACATCTATTAGGATATTATTTGATGTAATTAACATCCCATTTCTGAAAATATATCTTGTTTTCCTCAAAAATCAGATTCCCTCCCTCATCTTTTTTTCAGGGACTATTTTAGAATTTATTCCTCCTTTGTTTTGTGCTTAATTAACTCCTTGATTTCAAGAAAAGTTTTACACCATTGTATTCCAAATCCAGATCTGTCCACCTTGTTTTGTTAAATAGGCAACACATGATTCAGATATGGAGATAGTACAGTGTTCGGTGTAATCCTATGTTAACGACTTCACAAAAAATCCAGCACACGTTAACACGTTTACTAAGTGAGGCGGTATAGATTTACAAGAGTCCGTGCCACATTTTTAATTTTCCCGTTTTCTTTAAGTGTACCTCAGTCTTGAAAAAGAAAATCTATAATAAATACCAGGGAAACAGAAAACCAAGCATTCTTTTCTGTCGATGATTTCTTTTTACCTTCATACAAGGTCTCTTCTGTATCTTATTTAACTTTTAAAATGTATCTCAGTTTGGGACTGAATACATGTTGATAGATAAATGAACTGTCATTTTATTAGAACCAATGACTAAAATAATTCCCCTTATATTTCTTTTCATTCTTAACAATGTTACCAATGAACATTTATTGAGTGTGTTTGATACCATGAGATCTGTCAAGTATTCAGCATACAGCTGGTCTTAAAACAACTCCATGATATGCAGATATTCTTGAATTATATCCCCAGCAGTAAAAACTACATCGTATTATGGACAGATATGCAGAGAATTATTGAGTTGAGCTCTGTTTTTTTGCATTTAATACTAAGCAGTACTTTGGTTATTACTTTTGTAAATACCAAGTAAAACACATGAAACAATATGAACATTTTTAAGAAATACAAATTATTATCAGAGCTGGAAAATTATTTGAAATTTGGGAAATCATTTCAGTAATAGCCAAGCAAGGAATGCTCAGAAAAGCTTATATTTTTCCCATTTATAGCATGTTTTTAACAACAAGGTACATGGATTTACAGAACATATCAATTATTTTAAAAAAGATATGACCAGTCCTGAATATACACACATACGTGTGTGTGTGTGTGTGTGTGTGTGTGTATGGGCTTCCCTGGTGACTCAGTGATAAAGAATCTCCTTGCCAATGCGGAAGACACCAGTTCAATCCCTGGGTCAGGAAGATCCCCTCGAGATGGAAATGACAACCCACTCCAGAACCCTTGCCTAGAGAATCCCATGGACAGAGGAACCTGGCAGGCTGCAGTCCATGGGGTCGCAAAAGAATCGGACATGACTGAGCAACTGAGCATTCATGTGTGTGTGTGTATATGAATATAATACATATAAAATTAAATCAGGTAGCCAGATGAGAGAAGTAGGAAGAATGAGAAGAATGACTTTGCTGTGGTTCCCCCCGCCAACCCCATATCACATAAAGTCTTTGTCTATATTGACTGTCTCCTTAGGATTTGGTTAAAGGCATGAGTAAACCAACATATATGGCTATCTAAAAATTTTTTTGGAATCTAAGTGTTGTACTTTTTCCAGTCTCAACATGGTGATGGAAATGTTATTATGACATTTAAGTGTGTTCTTGGGCTTCTTTGGTGGCCCAGTTACTACCGTTTCTTGACCTGCCATGTCTTGAGTTCAGTTTCAAGGTCTTCCATTTCCTTGGCCATTAAGGACCTGTGTACTGAAGAGGAAAGCCAAGAAGCTATTGTGGATAGTGGGCAGGAGGTGGTGGTGGTGGTGGTGGTCATGCTACCCAGTAACAGCCTTCTTGATTATTAGGGCACTTAGATGACAACTTCCAGGGGATTCCTATCCAGTTCTCTTGATGGCAGCAAAGATGAGACGCTTGTTAAAGTGAGTTTCTGAAATATGAAGAGTAGAGGAAGCCCTTACCTCTCTGTCAGAGGCTCATGTTGCATGAGTGGTTTGGTATTGATGAGACTCAGGGAATAACCATTTCATTCAGCAGGTGTACAGATTTGACTCCTCTCTGTTGTGAATACATTTATATTTTAATTAATCCTGGCTTCAGTGATAATATTACTGCTGGTTGTCCAGTGTATGTCATGATCTGTTTAAAGACTCATTTCTTCCCCCCATGTATTTTTAAAGAGTTAATGATTAAGTGATTTTTAGTACCTTCTTTTAATCATAGAGGTTTTATTTTGTAAACTCGCAAGTCTTTTGAAATTTAGTTTCTTTCCTTTCGTTTCTCTTACAACATCTTTGATAGTAACACGGTCTTGGCCATCTCCCCCTGACACCCACCCCCTCCAGCTGTCAGTAGCATCTTCTAGTCCATTGTGTTTGGTGATCTACCAAACCAAAGAAATCATTATTAAAACCAAATTCCTACTAGGACAGTTCCAAAAGGTGTGCAGTATATTTTACTCTTTTTCACATCGAAGACCCTCTCTTCCATATTACACAATAAGTTGGTGGAGGAAGGGTCTAGGCCAACAGAAGAGCAGTTCTTTGTCAGCTAATTCCCAATAATGATTAATTTGGTGTCATCTTAGTGACAGTCATGACACACCAGTTGTATTATAAGAGTTGACTTTGCAGGTTCCAACAGATTTTGCTAGGCAGAAAGATATTCCTTCCTAAAGTCAAGATATTTTGTAAACATGATGGATGAATTTAAGGAAAGCCTTCACTGCCATTTACTATAAACAGCCATGGAGACTTGTGCTTATTTAAGCAAGATTCTGTAAGAGGGCTTATGTGGATCAAAACATGTCAACATTCTGAACTGACAGGTGCTATGTGCGGGCATAGATGATTCACTTTTTACTCTTGTTTGAAATGGTTTCTAATCAGAATCCTTATATTTTGTACATTATTATACCTAAAACCCTACTAGATAGCATTTTTTAATTTTTTTATTGAAGTGTAATTGATTTACAGTGTTGTGTAAGTTTCAGGTATACAGCAAAGTGATTCAGTTATGCACATAAGTATATATTTGCATGTATATATATATATTATTTTTCAGATTGTTTTCCCGTATAGATTATTATAAACTATTGAGTATAGTTCCCTGTGTTACACAGTAGGTCGTTGTTAGTTCTGTATTTTATATACAGTAGTGTGTGTATGTTAATCCCAAACTCCTAATTTATCTCTGTACTTCCTTTTCTCTTTGGTAACCGTGAATTTGTTTTCTGTGCCTGTGGATAATAGTATTTTTCAATTAGAATTTCAGAATATAGCCTATCAAACAATTTAAGCAATTAAGTTATGCTCATATATAAGGAAGACCTAAATAAAATTTCTAAATAGCTACCAACTTATAGTCTGATCAGTTTAATCAGCCAGTTGTCAGAGTTGACTTCTATCAGGGAACTTCTAACAAATGGCCCCTGTGTTAAAGAAGATAAACCAAAGACTATAATTTGGCATCCTGAGGGCCATTGATTAGCTAAAAATTGGTGTGAACATGTAATCATTGGGTAATTTTATGTAAAGATCCAGATTGCTGGCTGCTTTTGGAATTGGAAACTGATAATGCTGGCCTTCCATTCGGATGCACCTACATCCCCACAAGGCAACATCATAGAGGTGCTGGCAGGGACTGTGTACATGGTGGGACCAGAGGTCTCTGGGTCACCACAGCACGTCCTCCTTATTTTTTTTAAACACACAGTCCATTTTGCTTCTTCACTTTACACCAGGAGTCCCTGTAGTTGTTTGAATTTGCAACTCCTGATATAAACATCAATATTAACTCATGTAACATGGGTTTTCTTTGAATGGAAAAATCTTGCAAATAAATAATTGCCACAGTCATTAGACCCGCCACATCATTATCAAGAAGGTAAAGAAATTGAACTGTATATTATTGATTTAGAATTTGTGTGTATTTACCTATTTCTAGATAGGGGTTCCCAGGTGGCTCAGTGGTAAAGAATCTGCCTGCAATGCAGGAGATGCAAGAGATGCAGGTTTGATCCCTGGGTCGGGAAGATCCCCTGGAAAAGGAAATGGCAACTCATTCCATACTCTTGCCTGGGAAATCCCATGGAGAGAGGAGGCTGGTGGGCTACATTCCATGAAGTCGCAAAGAATCAGATTCCACTGAGCAAGCACACACACATCTATTTCTTTATGTATTTATGTATATATGTAGATATCCATGATATATAACTATAATTTCTGTGTATATATATGTGTGTGTGTGTGTTACTCGTTCAGTTGTGTCCGGTTCTTTGCGACCGCACAGATTGTAGCCCGCCAGGCTCCTCTGTTCTTGGAATTTTCCAGGCAAGAATACTAGAGTGGATTACCATTCCCTTCTCCAAGGGATCTTCTCAACCCAGGGATCAAACCTGGGTCTCCTGCATCGCAGGCAAGGTTTTTACTGACTGAGTCACCAGGGAAGCCCTAAAAGGATGACTATAGATATTTAGATGAAACATTACTCATTGTAGCATATTTACTGAAACCTGATCCTATTTAGCCAAATGCCTTTTTATTTTGAAACTCCAGATGAAATTCACTTAAGTACCAGAATAGGTATTAGCTGCTCATTGGTCGTTTTCTTAATCTCCATTATTAGGTCATATTGTCCTCTCCTTAGCATAATCTAGTCTCTGTGTAGTACAGTGCTCACAAATCTGAAGCTGTTTCTAATTTTCCATCCTTCAGTCTGCACAGGCATATGCAACAGGCATTGATCTTTTCCTAATGCAGTAATAAGCTAGGAGCGCTTTTCAAACATGGGCACATTATTTGCTGTATTATTGTCAAGAACAAAAGGAAATGCATTTGGCCAAGGTCAGTGAAAGGGGAAGGCTGAGGCCTGTGCCAGAAAACCTTCTGCTCTTCTGGTTCATTAATGCTATCCATTTGGCTCTGGTCTTCCTGATTTAAGATATGAAGTATGTTGATGTTTCCCACTGCCAAGGCAGTTTTTGTACTCTGAATCTGTGGGTCAATTCCATCTTTTTAAGTATACCATTTCATTCATAGAGTCTTAGAACTGGAAGAGAGCTTAACACGTGATCACATTCATTCATCTGCTTCCAGTGAGAGAGCAATAAAAATGTCTCGGAAACAGAATGGTTTTCTTCATTTATCAAATTTCCCAAGTATAGGGACCTTGGCCTTTCTTGCTCAATATTTGGAATCTAAATATAATTCTTAGGAGTTAATTTTTCTTAATATTTATCTGTGGTTTTCCCAGTAAATCAAATGCTGTTTCCTCTTATATTACAAGGATGAATATTGAAAAATTCAATTTAGATGTCCTCCCTTTCAACAGAAGGCTTCCCAGATGGTGCTAGTGGTAAAGAACCCACCTGCGGATGCAGGAGACACAAGAGGAATGGGTTCTGTCCCTGGGTCAGGCAGATTCCCTGGAGGAGGGCATGACAACCCCCTCCAGTGTTCTTGCCTAGAGAATCCCACAGACAGAGGAGCCTGGCAGACTACAGTCCATAGGGTCAAGAAGAGTTGGACATGACTGAAGTGACTCAAAATGCATGCTTTGAACAACTCTTTTTTTAATTGCTTCATGCTGTTTTTCCACTGTCAAGCTTTCTCTACCTTTCTAAAGTTAAAATATGTTAGTTAAGAAAGACAGGATAAATAAGAATTACTGAGAGAAATGACAAGAGGTCCATATCTTTCTGTGTTTACATTCCAGGTTTAGAAATATCAAAAGAAGAATAAAAAAAGACCCCGATTAGTACATGGCTATAAAGCATGTTGTAAATTTTATTCACTTACTCAGTATTTTTGAGTGTCTTCTGTGTGACATATACTACAAGGGCAATGACAGAGCAACATGCTATTAAAATGTACATCAAAATCATCTGACTGTATTTTGATCCTTTGAAGCTGTTTCAATTAGAGTGTCATTTCTCACCGTGACCTCACCCTCAACTTTTTGATGAAATTATGAACATACATAATAGATAAAATATTTTTGATTTTAACCTAGATTGTGTTTTTAAAAATATAGAGAAATGGGATTCCCTGGTGGCCCAGTGGTTAAGACTCCAAACTCCCAATGCAGGGGGCCCAGGTTTAATCTCTGGTCAGGGAACTAGATCCCACATGCTGCAACTAAAGGGCTTCTCCAGTGGGTCAGCATGTAAAGAATTTGCCTGCAATGCAGGAGACACAAGAGATGTGGATTCTATCCCTGGGTCAGGAAGACCCCCGACCACCACCCTCCCTCCCCCCACCAGAGAAGGAAATGGCAACACACTCCAGGATTCTTGCCTGGAGAACCCCATGGACAGAGAGGAGCCTGGCAGGCTACTGTCCATGGGGTTGCAAAAGAGTCAGACACAACAGAGCAACTAAACACGCATACCACAACTAAAGATACAGCATGCTTCAATTAAGATCCAGCACAGCCAAATACATTTAAAGAAATAAAATAATATAAAAATATGGAGTGAACCTGTTAACAGGAAAGAATAAGAAAATGTGTTTTGGAATACTGCGAGGAGATTTTCATGGGAAATTCTACTGCATTCCATGTGAGGCAGTGACAGTTAGATGCTTAACTCCCAACATCTAGCTTTGAGCTGCCCATGCCTAGAAAAGCCTGTTCTTCATTTCTTGGCACCTTTAGGATGTCAAGATTCTTCCTGGCCTTGTGGGCCATTCTGGGGATTCTGGCAGGACCTCCAGCTAGCCCCTCCTATAACAACTACACACAGCGAAGTCTTTCAGGAAATTTATGATCTGGTACGGATACAGGCTTTCCTCAGCCAAGACCTACTGTATTTGGCATCTGGAAATATCATTGGTGTTTTCTGTCTTTTTTTTTTTTTTACACACTCTTCACACATGCTAATATAAGAACAAAAGTACAGCCCATGGCCCTCCCCCTGCCAC
>NW_011494897.1:5511483-5555523 GCF_000754665.1 Bison bison bison
TAAAGCATGAATCTGGAATAGCACTGGCTTAAGACTTCAGTTCCCAAAATGGTAACATAAGTGTGTCAGTGAACATTTGGTTTAAAAAACAGATTTTTTAAAAAAATGTATTTTCATACACGTCTTATCTACAGCAATTCAAACTGAATTTATAGTTATCTTGCTAAAACTAGGTAGAAGGAAGATACTAAAAATATTCCAGAGATCAAAGGATGATAAATGGAAATTAATTGTACAGGAAACATGACTTATTTAGTGTGTCTGTTATTAATAGTCTTTTCATATTTGTCTTTATTTTAGTGAATATATCACTTATGTATAAGTGCTTTTTTATTATCACTGCCACTCATGATTATTCTACCCTAGTTTTTCTCATGAGGTCTTAAATTGCTCAATAGTCTAATTTGTCAGCTTTAGGGGAGGAAAACTGAATTCTCATCGGCTTGAAAATGTGCTTACAGAAGCCATGTGCCCTTGTGGACCCAGGCAGCTGGAAGTGGATTCTAAATCCACCATGCCATCTTCTCCATGTCTGTACTTCTGCAAGGCTTAGACCATTCACTCATACTCTCTCTTGGTTTTCTTTTCCTTTTCTCCATTAATTTTCCTCACAAATTAACAGCTTAGTTGGCAGATGAATGGGGGTTAGTAATGGTACAACAAAGGTCTGTCTTGTCAAGGCTATGGTTTTTCCTGTGGTCATATATGGATGTGAGAGTTGGACTGTGAAGAAGGCTGAGCGCCGAAGAATTGATGCTTTTGAACTGTGGTGTTGGAGAAGACTCTTGAGAGTCCCTTGGACTGCAAGGAGATCCAACCAGTCCATTCTGAAGGATATCAGCCCTAGGATTTCTTTGGAAGGAATGATGCCAAAGCTGAAACTCCAGTACTTTGGCCACCTCATGCGAAGAGTTGACTCATTGGAAAAGACTCTGATGCTGGGAGGGATTGGGGGCAGGAGGAGAAGGGGACGACAGAGGATGAGATGGCTGGATGGCATCACTGACTCTATGGACGTGAGTCTGAGTGAACTCCGGGAGTTGGTGATGGACAGGGAGGCCTGGCATGCTGCGATTCATGGAGTTGCAAAGAGTCGGACACGACTGAGCGACTGAACTGAACTGAACTGAATGGTACATAGATTTGGATGAGAAGCATATGGAAAACTATTGTATTTTTAAATTTCATATTAGACATTGAATCAATCCATTGTAGAGTATGTCTCTATCTCCCTCCTTTTGAAAAATTTTATTGAAGTATAGTTGATTTGCAGTGTTATATTACTTTCTATTATACAGCAAAATTATGCAGTTATATATATATTATATATATTGTTCAGTTATATATATGTGTATGTATGTTATGTTCCCTGGTGGCTCAGTCGGTAAAGAATCCACCTGAGATGCAGGAGGCCACTTGCAATGCAGGTGATCTGGGTTTATTCCTGGGTTGGGAAGATCTCCTGGAGAAGGAAGTGGCAACCCACTCCAGTATTCTTGCCTGGGAAATTCTATGGACAGAGGAGTCTCATAGGCTAGTCTGATAGTCATGGGGTCTCAAGAGACAAACATGACTTATTGACTAAACCACCATATATGTATGTTCAGTTCAGTTCAGTTCAGTCGCTCAGTCATGTCCGACTCTTTGCGACCCCATGAATCACAGCACTCCAGGCCTCCCTGTCCATCACCAACTCCCAGAGTTCATTCAAACTCACGTCCATTGAGTCGGTGATGCCATCCAGCCATCTCATCCTCTGTCATCCCCCTTTCCTCCTGTCCCCAATCCCTCCCAACATCAGAGTCTTTTCCAATGAGTCAACTCTTCGCATGAGGTGGCCGAAGTACTGGAGTTTCAGCTTTAACATCACTCCTTCCAAAGAAATCCCAGGGCTGATCTCCTTCAGAATGGACTGGTTGGATTTGTATGTTATTTGTGTGTGTATGTGTGTGTGTGTGTGTGTGTGTGTGTATAGTTCTCTGTGCTATACAATAGGACCTTGTTGTTTATCCAGTCTGTATGTAATAGTTTACATTTGCTGCCCCTAAACTCCCATTCCTTCTCTCCTACACTCCCCGTGTCCTTTGGAAGCCGCAATTCTGTTATGTTTGTGAGTCTTTCTGTTTGATATATAAATTCATTTGTGCCATATTTTAGATTCCACATAAAAGTGATACATATGGTATTTGTCTTTCTCTTTCTCACTTATTTCACTTAGTAGGACAGCCTCTAGACCCATCCATGTTGCTGCAAATGGCATTATTTCATTCTTTCTTATGGCCGAGTCATTTTTAAATTTTTTTCTTCATTTCTTGTTTTAGTCCATTTGGGATGCTGTACCAGGATACCATAGACTGGGTGGCTTATAAAAAAGAGAAACTTACTTCTCGCGTTTCCAGAGGCTGAGAAGTCCAAGACCGAGGCCCTGGCAGATTCAGTGTTCAGTGAGGTTTCCTGAGAGCTCTCTGGGCATGCGGAACCTTAGTTTGCCGACTAGGGATCTAACCCTAGCCCATTGAAAGGCGGAGTCTTAACCACTAGACCATCAGGAAAGTCCCCTGAAACCTTTTTTATAAGAGCACTAGTCCTATCATGAGGGCTACACCTTCGTGATCTAATCGCCGCAAAGGCCTCACTTCCAGGTACTATCACGTGGGGGACTCAGTTTCAACGTATGAATTTTGGGGGAAAACAGACATTCAGCCCATGGCACTTCGTGTTTACCCCGCTAAAAACCTACGGTGCGGCCATTGAACTCCACTGTGTACCTCTCTATTTGAATATTATGCAGTGACGATGGTTCTCATTCCAGCTACTTGAATACCAGCTTAATTTCATATTTAATTCTTTTTTACAGGGTACTGAATTTTGCATAAATTTTCTTTGTGCTTCTGTTTACACACAGAATCCCCATGGAGTCCTGTGTATTGTTATTACTATTATTACTCTATTAAGCTCATTGCTGCCAATAGCATAAGAAATGTCACATGGTCACAAGAAAATGTCTCACTGATATGAAATTTCAGTGTGTATACATTAAATTATATTAACATTTGATCTCTACTGATTTTTTTCCTATGCATTTTATGTTTTAGGTATAATTCTTTTTCACACGACCCAGACATATGTTCCTTCTGCTAGCTTTACTTTATATACAATCTCAATTTTGCCAGATCATAGCAGTGGAAAAATATTAAGCATCATGTGTCACTTTGGTATCTTATAGTTGGCTTTTGTAATTTCTGTTTGAGCTTGGGTCAGGAAAATCCTCTGGAGGAGGAAATGGCAACCCACTCCAGAGTTCTTGCGGGAGAATCCTTTGGACAGAGGAGCCTGGCAGGCTACAGTCCATGGAATCTCAAAGAGTCAGACATAGCTGAAGCAATTTAACTTGCAGCCTGCCCTGGTAAAGCATTTTTATTATTTTTGCTGAGTTCCTAACAAATTGTCCAGGGCTTCAAGTTCTCCCCACTAAAGTCACCAAGTGAAAAGTGAAAATGTTGGTCACTCAGTCCTGTCCAACTCTTTGAGACCCCATGGACTGCAGCCCACCAGCTCCTCTGTCCATGGGATTCTCCAGGCAGGAATACTGGAGTGGGTAGCCATTCCCTTCTCTAGAGAATCTTCCCAACCCGGGGATCTGCATTGCAGGCAGATTCATTACAGTCAGCTTCTCTTTGTGCTTCATAAACTCTACGTTGGTTGCCCACATGACCTAGAATCATACTTTCTTTCTCTGTCACTCATTTATTTTTTTCTCCCACAGCCTGTATTCTCTCTGAAATCCATGTCTGGTTTTTTGGTCTCCACTGACTTCCTCTCCATTGAATGAAACACAGTGACTATGGCTCTCAACCTGCAACTTATAAACCAGCTTGGTTGATTTCATATTTAATTCATTTTTACAGGGCATTGAATTTTGCATAAATAATATTTGTGCTTCTGTTTACAGAGCATCCCCATGGGGTACTGTGCACTGTTATTACTGTTATTATTGTGTTAAACTTATTGCTGCCAGTGTCAAATTTAATTGTGAATTAGTAGAATCACTTTTCTTGATGGTGATGTGCAACCACATTTCATGTCTTTACCCACTAATTCACAACTTTATTCACAGGAGAAGGCAATTTTGAAAAGGGTAAAAGGAAGAGTCACCAGTATTTAATAGTAACCTGAGAACATAGAGTTTAGATAGGTTTAAGCCACCGTAATATCTCTTTGAATAGTTTATGAAATTTTTAACAGGCCAAAAAGAAAGAAAGAGAAGATTTTCTTTTTTTTCCCTTAAAGGCAGTCTCTATGTTTAAGCAAATGCAAGGCAAGCATGCTCTCTCTCTTCCTCTCTGACATCAAGCAAAGTAAGAAATAGTGCCTTTTGAATAAGAGATTTCCTTTAATTACGTTGGGGAAGTAATAATGGTAGGTATTGCATGTTTAATGTAATGTTCTAGATGCCCCTTTTTCTTTCCCTTTTTTTTTTCTTCCCTGCACACCACCTCATCTTGAGCAGAAATAAAAGGTTCAAGGCTTGTCAGCATCAGTTTATAGATAGCTGTTTAAAAATAATGAGATATTGGGTTTTGTAAGGCTCAGGGCCGTTCTTGCCAGACTCATTTATTTCCATTCACCTTTTGTCAGAATTGCAGACAGAAGACATTCAATTAAAACTTGTCACCTGTTGCAGATGACCTAATTTGTACTTGTATGTGTCATAGATTAGGGCTCCATGCTTCAGATGAAGCAACTTGGGTCCCTTGGTGGAATCATATTTTCCCTGCAAAGTATTTTGTAAACTATGACTATTTCAGCTTTCTGTGATTTTTATTTCGGCTATCACCCAGATTATAAATTTAGCACAGATGCCTCAGAACCAGCTAAAAGCAGTGAATCGCACCCTGGAAAAAAAAGAAAAAGAAGGAGGGACTTCTTTGTGGCTGTGTCCTAGGTGCGGAAATCTACAAATGTATTTTGGTTGCAGCTTGAATCTGCAACAGAGGGAAGCCTCTGTAATTTCCTATGCAAGGCTCACATGTTTAATAGTCCAGATAGCTATCAGGAGACCAAAACGAAAGACTTCCCCTTGCTAATTGTTAATTCATCTGTAGAGCAAGGAAGCTTTAATGTGAGTCATGGCTTTTATCTCTTTTAGTGACTGAGGACTCAGTTAAAAAGAAAAAAAAGCCCACTTAATGGATATGCATTTTCTCTCCTTGTGTGATTTTCCCCTTTTATTTCAGCAGATCTTACAGTGTTTTCACATTGTTCTTGTTCAGTTGCTAAGTCGTGTCCCACTCTTTGCGACCCCTTGGACTGCAGCACACCAGACTTCCCTTTCACTGTCTCCCAGAGTTGGCTCAAATTCATGTCCCGTTGAGTCGGTGATGCCAATCAACCATCTCATCCTCTGTTGTCCCCTTCTCCTCCTGCCCTCAATCTTTCCCAGTATCAGGGTCTTTCCAATGAGTGGGCTGTTCTCATCAGGTGGCCGAAGTATTGGACATGCAGTGGCATTCCAGCAGAAGTAAATGTAAATGTAACCATTGGTCAGGGGGTCTAGCTGAAAAGCCACCATCTGGGTCTCCTTCTAAACTGTAAAACTCAGCCAGAGCGTTGCTTTTCCTCCATGGCCCTGGCCAAACAGTCCTTGTCTTACTTCACTGATGTTTTAAAGAGAAACAGGGAGCAAGGAAATAAATATCTCTGGGTCCCTACCTCAGCAGAAAAGCAGAGTGACTGAATCTGTTTATCATCTTTGGTTTACAGTCACATAGCTATAAACTTCTATGTGAAGATGCTTTATAGAGTCATAGATGCAGAATGCCTAGCCCTTTTGTGTGTGCATACACACCAAGTCACTTCAGTCGTGTCTGACTCATGGACTGTCTGACTCATGGACTCAGAACCCGCCAGGCTCCTCTGTCCATGTGATTTCTCCAGGTAAGAACACTGGAATGGATTGCCATGCCCTCCTCCGGGAAATCTTCCCAACCTAGGAATCAAACTTGCGTCTCTTCCATCTCCTGCATTGGCACGCGGGTTCTTTACCATGGGGACCACCTGAGAAGCCCCAGCCCTTCCGTGGGGTAAAGGTGTTCATCTGTCTTCATCTCTCCCCCTGCTCATTCATCATTCTGCCCCACTGTTTACACACACTCCCATCAGGAGGCAAGTACTGTTTACCACAACAATTGGGCTTTGTCTGCCTGTGCTTCTGCTCTTGGAGTATATATTAATACCACATGCTCTTTTCCAAGGGCTTCCCATGTGGCACGAGTGGTAAAGAACCTGCCTGCCAGTGCAGGAGATAGAAGAGATGCGGATTCCTGGGTTGGGAGGATCCCCTGGAGGAGGGCATGGCAACCCATTCCCGTATTCGTGCCTAGAGAATCCCATGAATAAAGGACCCTCTGGGCTACAGTCCATAGGGCTGCAAAGAGTCTAATACAACTGAAGGGACTGAGCACACACACTCTTTTCCAAAAATAGAATTTGATGACAGAGAAGCAGTATAAACAGAGTGCTTGAGGACGTGAGTTCTGCATCCATGGTCCCCAGCTGCCACTCCTGACTCAGCCTCTTCCCAATTCCAGTTTTCTCATTTGTAAAATGGGATAATAATAGCACCTGCCTCGTAGGGTTGCTATAAATATCTAGTATGTCCGTATATGTAAAACAGTTAACCCATTGCCTGGAAGAAGCTCTCATAACCCATGGATGTTCCAGTTGATTCCAAGACATTTCATACAGAGACTGAGTCATTCCATTAGAAATGAAGACACTACTTGGTAGGGAGATGCGGGTATCAGGAGTCAAAAAACTACTGAAGTAGGAAGAAAGGAACTATATCATGAAGCCATGTTGAGCAGCATTGCTGTCTATTTAGAGAAGGCGCAATAACAGTAAGCAGATAACTAAGGCTTGGCATATTTTATTGTGTCTCACGATCCTCAATACTTTACTATGATTAGACTCTTGCTGGAGTATGTGTGTCAATATACAAATAAGTTCCACTCACCTTTTACTGTGGTGCCTGTAAATACACCCAGCTACTTTAGGTAAAACTGGCACTCTCTGTAAGGATGCTGTTCTGAAGGAGAACCCCGTCAGAAGCTGCCACTAAAATTCTCTCTACTGTGTTTTGATGCTGCTGACTTGCCTTTTCTTCTTTCCTGCAGTCCCGCAAAGGGATTTTCCCTACCCTCTGTCTATGATGGTTCCCTCACAGAAATCTCAGGCAAATTCAAGGGCACACCCAGGTATTTATTTTTCTGACTGGAAGGAACCACGTTTCCTTCCGCAGCAAAGGAAGCCGCAGTATCAGGAGACATAGTGGAAGAGAAAGTTCCCACTCTCTTCACCTTATTGCCTCATAAGTTTTATCAGTACTTTCCCATCTGTTTCCCATCCTCAATTACAAGTCCTGTTCAGTAATATTTAAATAATGCAGCTATTTATTTAGGAGTCATTAAAGTCACTAATCTTTTAAAAAATGATTTCACTTTCTTTTTAAAGATTATCATTACTTTAATATGACTCTGTATTTTAAGTATTCCATGGGTCTGTGTAATTAATGTTTCTTTGTTTTTTTTAAGCAAACGTTTGTTAGAGAACAGTATTATGAAAACCTTGTCTTTGATTTAGCCAAATAGGCTAGGGTTGCCTTGTAGAATTATCTGAAGAGAACTTTTATTGTCCTATGAAATGCCTCTGACTTTGTGCTATTAAAAAATGTGGAAAACACTTTTGACTTTGGACTATATAATATTGTAAAAATTTGCATTTGGGCATAAAATGTAGACTTAAAATGAGCTGACCTAAGAAGGCCTTGTGCTGAACTGTTTCACTTCTTTTGGCGTTTATTTGCCTCACAGCATATTTTTTTTCCTTCTTGCCCTATTCTCGCTTTCTCAATTTTGTAAATTCTGACAGTGTATGAGATTTGTGATTCCCTTGTGGCAGTGCAGGCACATGCAGTATTTGAAAGAAGAAGCAGTGTGAAGCGTTCTGTTGAGTCAGTAATGCCAACTATTAAAATCTTTTATTTTTAAAAAAAGGGTAATGGCAGTCTCCACATGAATAGAAAGTCCAATTGCCTTAATTAACTTCACATCCTGTCACACATTGAACATTGTGGGTGTCTTATTTCCTGAGAGAAATCTTTTTTTTTAAACTTTTTTGAAAATGGTATACCAAGTGAAGTCCCAACAGAAATTGTTTGTATTTAAGATTGTAAAGATGTAGAGGGGCAGGCTTTGCCATTGGCAGTAGAAATATTTGGATTAGATTGATATTTATTTATGGCAAATCAGGATTTTCCTGGTCCAGATCGTAAATATGGTTGTTTTTCTTTGTTTCTGCTGAAATAGTTTAAGACTTTTAAATGAAATGCATTAGGTTAATTGAATAATTATCAGTTCTCTACTTAACTTTGTATTATGTGTTTATAGCTGGATTCAAAGAAAGCATTTTTCTTTTGGATAGAATTTGGGTTAGTCTCTATACCTATTCTAAAATAATCTCTAAGAGATATTATTAGTAACAGGGATGAGCAGTAAATAGAATGAGATTCTGTACTCACTTATACATCAAATAATATCATTATTGGGCTTTTATCTTTTGTATTATCTCACCATTCAATCATACATCAAATCTGTTGACCTATAGAACTGAGACAGGGTAGACCGTCAAACTCCATCAGGGTAGATATTCAGTAAATGATCGTGATGGAGAATATACTTCAATAAAGTAATATAGAAATATTTCAACAAAATTTTGATATAATGTCAATATCCTTGGCATTTTAATATTTATAAAATATTTTATAATGCATTTGTGTAATATCCAAATATATTATTATATTAATATCATATTGAATCATTGCAGCAAAACATCTGGGAGAATATTGTCTTAATATTCATATATTTGGAAAGCAAAAAGTTAAGGAGTTCAACAAAATTCAAGAGCTGGTTAATGAAAGAGCCAGAAAGAAAGCATTCTGATTTGTTAACGATGCTTTATTTTTTTTTTAACATAGTCTTCCTGTAGTATTTAGGAATAAATTATCATATTATTACAGTTAGAAACATTTTTCTGGAAAAATTTTAAAACTGTAAATATGCTAATAGTAGACTTCTTCATGATATCTGTGTAGTGTTATCGGACTCTTTTTAAAATAACTGTTACAGTTTTAGTGCATGCATTATTATGACTCAGCTGAATAAGCTTGTTTATTTTCAAAGATGCACAACTCAGAGGCTGGGTCCACGTGTTTTAAGACGTAGTTTACACTGATTTAACTTCTACAGCTATGCCACTTGCGTATTTGTGTGTTCTGTGATTGTCCAGGGGCGGGGGCAGGTGGGGATTGGTTTTACTGAGTAGGGTTTTTTTCTTCAAGCAGAACTGAGTAAATATATGAGTAATTTAAGTATGATGTAGTAGTTGCAGGTGTGTTACTAGGATTTGAGTTCAAACATTTCACTGAGTATAAAGTCAGCTAAACTACATCATCATCATCATCATCATTTCACTGCAAGAAGCATAAAAAGATTTCCCAGATTTTGAAAAGAGGTTAAAAGTGGTATAAATATTTTTTAGTTGAAGCTATTGATATTTGCCTACTTTTCATGCCCTAAAATGGGAATAAAATTTTCATTTAAATTATTATGATCTTTTAAAATATATTGATTCTATAAATTTTTACCATTAATTGTTATTTGAACTTGGCAGGAACACTTTTTCTGTTGGCTGTCCATCAATTTTCACTACATAACTGTATTAATTATTAATCAAGTAGCATATCTAATTTTCCCCTCTGTAATAATCTACTGAATATCATTTACCTAAAGTTACAAATCATAAAAGAATCCTTTGTCCTACTGATCTTTATTTTAGGAAATAATGAAACCATGGTTTATGTAAAAAGTGCTTGAGTATTTATATTTAGAAACTAGACAGCTATATACAGTGGGATGGCTAGCTGGTTGGATGGATAGATGTTTGTGTGGATGAATGGGAAGGATGAGATAGATGTATGGCTGCGGCTAAGTCGCTTCAGTCGTGTCCGACTCTGTGCGACCCCATAGATGGCAGCCCACTAGGCTCCCCCATCCCTGGGATTCTCCAGGCAAGAACACTGGAGTGGGTTGCCATTTCCTTCTCCAATGCATGAAAGTGAAAAGTGAAAGTGAAGTCACTCAGTCATGTCTGACTGTTAGCGACCCCATGGACTGTAGCCCATCAGGCTCCTCCATCCATGGGATTTTCCAGGCAAGAGGACTGGAGTGGGGTGCCGTTGCCTTCTCCCAGATGTATGGCTAGACAGTAGTTTATCTGCCCACACACTGCAATGAGGTGGGGCGGGTGGGGGGTAATAAGAAAAAGAGGAAAAAGGAGAAAAAGAATAAATGTAAGAGGGAGGACACGCTTTTAAATTTGGAGGGAGCATGCAGGGAGTAATATGAGTATTTCTGTAATTCATTGTTCAAAGTTGAGAGGAAATGCACAGTAATAAAATTATTTCATAATGTTTAAAGGATCTGTTCCTCCAAATACAAAAATAATGCACAATATATAATAAAAGTTGTGTCAGTAAAGAGTATTCATTTTTTCTTCGTGATGTTTAATAACTGGTTTTCAGTGTTGCACTTTTCCCCTAAACTTGGGCCAGTTGTCTAAGCTGACTGGTGGCTCTCGTGTGGTATGTATGACTATGTCAGAACTGTTTCGACTGGGACCTTGAATCCAGTCTTTCAGCCATAGTCTTCTTCCACGTGCCTTCATGACAGACAAAATCCATTGTCAGAAATGCACCAGCTCTGACCCCTGTATTTGAAAATATGTAGTGTATTGTTCAGCATTTGGCAGTGTGAGGCTGTATTGCACATGGTGAATGCATGTCTTGACAAACACCAGAAGCAAATCTTGGAGTCTAAAACCTAACTGAGATGTATTCTATGAGCTTTCTTGGTTCTTTTTTTTTTTAATTAAAAAAAATTCATTGGAGTATAGTTGATTTATAGTTTTGTGTTATTTTCTGCTGTACAGCAAACGGAATCAGTTATACATACATATATCCACTTTGAGATTCTTTTCCCGTATAGATCATTATAGACTTGAGTAGATTTCCCTATGCTAAAAACAGGTCCTTGTTGATTATCTATTTTATATATAGTAGTGACAGCTTATATATAGTATGTCAAGCTTTATGGGTTTTAACAATTTTGGCTATTTTTAAATGTTTCCTCCTTTTCTTAGCTTTAGTCTGCCATTGTCTTTCTCTCTCTGTTTGTTTCATTCTGCCTTCTCTTTACACCTTTAATCATATCACATTAATGTCCGCATTGTATTGGACTTAGATGCCACACGTGCTATGATACCACTCTGAATTATGTATGCTTTGAATTTCCTAAACTCTTACAATGAAACACATTTGAATGGATCTCAGATGAACAAATAAAATGTGGACACATTGTGTAAATTGGAAAACTATCTTGGGGAAAGAAAGAAATGAAAAAACATGGAACATGAATTAAAAAGCGGAAAAGGGAGCAAGTGTTAAACTTTAGTAAATAGAGATACAATAAAAATAGAACATTAAAAATTAGATAATCAAAGGGGTAAAACTCTACTATAGGCTCAAAAGTACTTTAAAAGCAACAGTCAAGAAATACAGTTTCTTTGTGACTCACTAGCACTACTGTTTTCATTAAATACTCCTCTATCCATGGAATTCTCCAGACAAGAATACTGGAGTGGGTTGGGTTGCCATTTCCTTCTCTAGGGAATCTTCCTGACTCAGGGATCGAACCCTGGTCTCCTGCATTGTAAGCATATTCTTTACCGTCTGAGCCACTGGGGAAGCCCCTAAATACTTAGATACTATATGTAATTTCTTCGATTTTTGCTATTTATTTATCTGAATCTACTGTCATTGCTCTTGAAGTTTTCTCTTGATTTCAGTTAAACTATGCTCAGAAGTTTCAGTTTGACATTTCAGGCTTTATCTAGAACCAAGTGTGTGTTTGTGTTTATCTCTAAAAGGAAATCAGCTCTTAAAGTGGTATTATTAAGATAATATGAAAAGTTGTATTTTTCTTTAGCTCATGGATTGATAATCACCTTTAACATTCGAGTGTATATATTCACCTTCAGGATTCACAAAGAAACACATCAGCCTTTCCCAAACTGTTTCATTTAACTTAGTTACCCCACAATCCACATGTGCAACATGATATTGATAAATGTTTCTAAATCAGGATCTTTGTGACATTGGCTTGCAAAACATTGCATAGTCTGTATCTCCCTTTGAGAGTTTTACAGAGGTTATTTGTGTGTTAAAAGCTCTGAGAGGTCCTTTGGTAAAATAATAATACTGAGGATGCTGTTAAACTATGTCCTAAACAGTTTGTGTGTGTGTGAGAAATACCAAAATACAATGAACTGTTTGGCTGAATTTATTAATGGAGAGTGTTAATACTGTTTTTTTAGTCAGCTAAGGTACAACCTAAGAGCACAGAAAGAATCTCTCACCCCTCTCTTTACTCCCAAGTTATCGTCTCTATTTGATAAAGATTTATATGGTTCTACCCTAAACTTTGTAATTATAGACTGGAAGCCAGGTTATTATCAAGCTCTTCCTCACCGCTCCTCCATGTAAATGAGACATTTCTTTCTTTTTAATTCCTTTCTTTTCCTTTTGTTCCTTTCCTTAATTTTGCTGACCCACTGCCAGCAAAACCTCCCTGAATCTTGACCCAATCCATCACTCTTGGGGAAAAAGTGTTACTGCCAGTCTCCTTTTGCCTACTTTCTAGCTTCACGCTTCATCTCTGCCCTCCTAACAAATCCCCTCTTCACCATCCTAGCCTCCTGAATTCTTTCAGGAATCTCCTCTTTCTATCCTGTGTTCAGTCCAAACCTACTCTCCATTTTCTCTCAATTAAAACAAAATACAGATGTGTGGCAAGATGTAAATAACACACTCTGTCTGAGACATGTTGATGTTAGAACATGGATCTCATCCTTGGATCTCATCCCGGGTATGGGATTCCTGCTCTCCACAGCCCGTGGGAGTTTTCAACTCATTTCACTTCCACAGGTCCATGTGGAGTCCTCTGATAGACAGGGGTGGATTCGACGGCTTTGGATCTACCCGTCTACTCGACCCCACACACTGAGCTTTCAGGGGTGACTGATGAAGAGGACAGTTGTTTAGTTGCCAAGCTGTGTCCGACTATTGCAACCCCATGGACTGTAGCCCACCAGGCTCCTCTGTCCATGGGATTCTCCAGGCAAGAATACTGGAGTGGGTTGCCATTTCCTCCTCCAGGGGATCTTCCCAACCCAAGGATGGAACCTGAGTCTTCTGCATTGGCAGATGGATTCTTTACCACTGAGCTTCCAGGGAAGCCCATGATGAGGAGAATACACACTGCTAATGGAGGAAACAACATAGCACCAAATTCCAGTTTCTTTGTATTAATTCTCAAGGAGAGGTGCCTTTTCTTTGGTGTGTAGGTGATTTTGATGGCCTTGGATACATGTCTTTCAGCTTGGGCGGCGTCTCTTCCAGATTTGGTTTCCAATCTCTGGCAGTCTTGGCTTAACCATCACATTTTTTTTTTAACATTCCTCTAATCCGCCTGGACCATTCAGCATTCTGTTCTCTGTTTACCTCTATGTATTTGATTGGTCCCAAAGATAGTTACCTCAACAGTAAGTTAGTGCCTGTCTTTGCCCACAGGAGTGCGTCTTGACAGAGTACGCGGAGGTCGGCAGAAGTACAAACGCAGAATAGATGCGGAGAACAGCCCATACCTGAACCCTCAGCTGGTTCAGCCAGCCAAAAAGCCATGTAAGTACAGCAGACACGTCTGGCTTTCCAGCACACGACATCCTCCCAGCTGGCTGCTCTCGATACATTAGTTTTGGCATGCCCATTCCTACTGACTCCAGTGAGGCTTCTCTTCCCTAAGGGGGGTAGGGGGGGTCTGTGGCTTTATTCCCAGGGACTGCCTTTGAAGAGCAGTAGCAACTCAGCTGATTATCTTTTTCCCCCTATGGCTTTCTTGTCCCCTACCGCCCCTCCCCACTTTTTTAAACCTACTCATTTTGTAGAAACATTAAGCATACTAAGTCATAGCTTATATGGTGCGACTTTTACATTTACAGGTTATCTTTATTTTCAGAGGTACATAAAACAGATCATACCACGATCATTAGTTCATTGGAGCTGTTAGTTTCAGATTCCACAAGAAAGTGATTTTTGTAGTTTTCACTAACTAAATGAGTTTGACTGTTCAACCTCCCAATGAAAATACATTAGGAGCCTCATTAATTTGGAGCTATGGAAGGTTAACACACGAGCCAGCAATAGATTAAAACAAGATTGAGTCCAACTAATAACAAGCATAGGTTGGTGGTTCCATTTCAGATGTCCTTATGGGCTTTATGAATTATTTTTTAAAAGCCCATTGATAACGTCCAGTTGCAGTTTAAAATGGTGATGGGGTACATAGCTAAAATGCAAGCCCTGTTCTGTATGTCATTAACTAGAATATAGATACATCTTTTTAAAGAGGTAGAATGTAGATCAAGGTGGTTAACTGTATTCCAGTTTCAGAAAAATCAGTTCATGGCTGTATAGTAAGTCCCTTACATACCAACCAGTTCCATTCCAAGACCCCATTTGTACATCCAATTTGTTCATAAGTCCAACAAAATTAGCCTAGGCACCTTACTAACACAGCTATGTAGTGCTGTACTGTAATAGGTTTATAATTCTTTTCACACAAATAACATAAAACAGACACAAAAAATAAGTAAAACATTTTTAATCTTACACTATGTTGCAAAGTCCAGTAGTAGTACAGTACAACAGCTGGCATACCGAGGCTGGCATCAAGTGAAGAGGCAAGAAAAGTTGCTGACTGGAGGAGGGAGAGGCGGTGGGAGATGGTAGAGCTGAAGGATCGTCAGCAATAGGAGACGGAGGGCAAGCTGCAGTTTCACTCAGGCCAGACATTGAAAGATTGCAACTTGAAGGTTCACATGTGGGGGGCTTATTGTAATGCAAAAGAGCTAATATTTTAGGATGTTTAGGCACAGAGTTTATATGAGGCACTGAAAAGTGCTGCGGTGGAAACATTTCTATTTAGCTGTCTCTGGCTCAAAAGACACAACTGGCCCTCACCAGAGGAAGTTGCAGCTAGAGCAGGTCTAGAAAAGACACAGGTCATTTTTGATCAGCTTTGAGGGGAAGAGAAAAAAAAAATGTCCTCTCTCGGACTCTCCAGGAGGGGGCGCTGCTGTGTGTCATCCATGTGAGCATATGGGCATCTGTTAAGTAAATAAAACAGACCCTGAACTGTAAATGAAAGGACATTTTAGCTATGTCAAAGGAAAAACAACCAGTTTTACATAAAATTAAAGCTTAAGTGAACATATGGCATAGTTTCCTTTTGCCTTTCCAAAAAACATTATGTTGATTATACCTTCAATTGTCCAATCTGGCATCTTCTCCTCAGCCTGCATAAGCTGTTTGGCATTCTGCAAATACAATCTAGGACTGCATTAAGCAGATTTTGCACATTAGAATCAAAAACTTTCTGATAATACAATAAAATGCAATAAACACTAATGCTTAATTTCATTAGAGGTTTTGTTTTCCTGGATTCAGTAAATGTCCAGACTGGCCATTTCTCATTCATTTTCTATGAACGTTGACTGACACCATTGATGATTTCCTCTACTGAGAGAAGAATGAGCACCAGCTCATTCGTAAGTCCACAGGGTAGAGAAACATCTATGGTTTTCAGCTTAAACCTGGGGAATCGGGAGGAGGCTTGTCAAGTACCTTGAAGGAGATTGCAGCAATTTCAGTGAGCTCCACTGGTCTGAGATAAAAGAGGACTCCTAATAAATCATTACTCATTATCTTAAGGCCTCTGTGTTAATTTTCCTTAGTCCATCCAATTAGTGTGTTTTGGTAACAAACATTTATAAAACTTAATTTTCAGATCCTGTCAGATAAGTGTCAAGAGACTGGGCCCTGGCATTGCTGAGGAAGTGGCTGGGGGAGATTTCTGGAGCCTGACTGATTGTCTGTGTTCTACAAAAGCCCAAGAATGAAAATTGGGTTCTATTGATTCTAATTAGGGAAACATTAAATAAGCTTCACCTCGAAACAGTGCTGCCAGCTATTCCATTTTCTGAATGATAGGAATTTCTAAGCCTCCACCAAGTTTTTCTGGCCCCTCTGGTCAAGTATCCATTGACTTAGCTAAAAACAGGTTAACATTTTCCCTGTACTAAAAAAAACTCGAATCACTATTTCCTTCAGTTACGTTTTTGCACCCTTTATTATTGCATTTCCTTCTAGTCCTGAGAATCTAGTAGTTGCTGACAGGGTTTGTTACAATGTCAGAGCAATGAAAGCAGAAACTTTTCCAAGCGTAACTAAAAAACAGGGTGTTGTTTCTATAGCATATACAAGAAACAAATGTCATTCTCTGCAGATTCTGCAAATTAAAAAAAAAAAATCTCTATTTGAGCTTAATTTTTTTCTAGAAAGTATATATTTGGAAATATTTCCTCCCAAATCTGTGTTTTTAATTTGATAGTAATCGAATATTACTGCCAGGGAATATTGATGTTGCTACTTTGAAATTAAAAGAATTCATGTGGCAGTCATAGTAATAAAAATTTTAAACTATATCAGAAAAATTACTAATTATAGCTTGGATAAGGATTCTTGCTGTTAAAGGAGACAGAAAGCTTTGTTTTCAATTCTAAGATATACGAAGTCTTTTCATTTTGAGTTTAAAAAGTTAAAAATTTAGAGGAAAAGGCAAACAGTGAACAGAGAAGAATTTTTGGTTTGACTCATAAGATCCCATTTAAGACCTTAGTTTTCTAGAGTAATAAGATGTAGAATATTGAAATATCTGGGTTTATTCTTACCTATTTGTATCTCCTCACTTAGAAGAAAGTATCAAATCTAAAACTATGTGTAAAAATTGGAAATAAGGCCAACAAGAAAATTCATTCCGTTAGCAAGGCTTTATAACCCCTTCCATAAACTCTCACATGGCCCTGAGCGATAAAACACATTTGATGTGATGCTTTCCATTTGTCTCTAGTGTTTACTTTATGAAGGATTTTAAAAACATATATCACAAATTTCGGACAGATAGATCTGAACCAGAGAGTGAACTAAGACAATAGATGATAAAAGAAGACTGAAGAATGAGACGCTCAGAAGAGAAAACATGGTCACTTTTAAGTAGGAGTGTTTTTCTGGAAACTGACATTGGCTCTATTTGGAAGATGTGCTGGGTGTGTGGAGAGGAGACAGGAAAGACATTCCTATTGAAGGCATCCCACAGAGATAGAGTTATACAGTCAGTAATTCACCCAGGCAGAAGGGCTCTGACCTTTGCTCTTTTTTAAAGGAATTAGGACAATTAATGACTTTTATGCCCATTAGGTCTACGGGCACTAGATCTTTGCCTTCCACATTGCGTTCTACATTTCAGGGGTTTACGTAGAGTTTTATTTTAAAACTGCTCTATACTATTTAATCTGCTTCCCCAAATCCCACTTAAGAATCAAAGAGTAAACCCAGAAAGCATCTAACTCCTCTTACCTGTTTGCTATAAAAAATTTCATTACAGGACAGATGCTTCATTCCAGCAAAGGCAGGTAAAGCCAAGGAGAAGCAGAGGGCTGTCACGACTGCAGCGGCTTATTTCTTGCTGTGGGTTTTCCGAAACACTTTAATATACATATATTGAACCATAAATGGAATATTTGGGGTTGATTATAGGCTATTTGAGGCTTTGGGTTTTTTTCCTTTCAAAACACCACCTAGTTTAGAATGTGTGAAAAAGAAATGATGCTGCTAGTGATCCCGGAGTGCTCTGGTCTGATCCTGCAGATAACAAGATTGTCTCACATTTGTTGGTGGCTGAACCGGAGAAGATCTATGCCATGCCTGACCCTACCGTCCCCGACAGTGACATCAAAGCCCTCACTACACTGTGTGACTTGGCTGATCGAGAGTTGGTGGTTATCATTGGATGGGCGAAGCATATTCCAGGTACATTTTCTGAAATGAAAAAGAAATGTTTGCAATTAATCCCCTAGGGTGTATATGTTGATTTAGGCCAATTCACAGTTTTCTCATTAAGAGTTTTAAATTTTACTTTTTTTAAATTTATATATTAAAAAAATTTTTTTTTTCTTTTTGGGGGGGCCACCTGGCAAGGCATGTGGAATCTTAGCTCTCTGACTAGGAATTGAACTCACATCCTCAGCAGTGAAAGCACGCAGTCCTAACCACTGGCCTTCCAGGGAAATCCTGTTCATGAGGACTTTTTTTAAACCTTTACATTTGTCATACTTAATTTAGAGCTTTCCTATCCTAATAGAATCATAAATCTTTTTATAGCTATACCATCTTGAATGCTTGTTCATTATTTTTTCACACATGAAGGTACTATTATTGCCAACCTCAGATAAATAGAATATAACTTGTTAAAATATTTTTTACTCCTTTTAAAGTCTGTTTTAGCCTAAGAAAACACTTCGGCTTTTTCTTTTCACTTTAAAAAATGTTTTTTTATCAAGAGTAGTCTAGATCCCATTTTTCCTTTTAAAAATCACTCATTTTGTCATTTGTAGTGACGATTTATACTGAATTGCTTTTCATATTTGCTTATTGCTTTGGTTTACAATGAGATATTTACTATGAATTTATACATAAATTACAAACATAAATGTTAAACCTCATAAATTTTCTGTTATTATAACTTAAGAGTAGTATTTTAAAATATCCAGTGACTTTTCTTTCCAGACCCATCCTTAGATCAGTGAACATATTACCTGATCACAAGGTTTAAGAATTTTAGTTGTCTACTTGAATTATTGTCTGTTTGAACTCTGATCTTCAAATAGTTTACACACAAATTTTTGGATGATGAGCCATGTTTCTTTGGTAGAGTGAACTTATTTCTGTCTCCTTAAACTAGTTTGTCTTTGTGCTTTGAATGCTACAGTAATTTCTTTAATCAAATTGATGGAAGTCCCTTTCCCAGCCCACACTGAAACCAATTTATTGGTCATGATACGCCAGCTATGTTGCTAACAGTCGTAACGAACTGTCAGGCGATATCGCAGTGAAGCTAATTTGAAGTCATTAGGTGTGCAGCGTTCAGGCGACAATTTGTTACAGTGCTTGGGAACACAGCTGACATTTCTGAATGGCTTTGTTCGCTGCAGTTCTAGATGAGGCCAAGCAAATTGTAAACTAATTTAAACATCACTCTGTATTATACCAGCTACTTTGTCTTACACTGTTTGCTAATAAAGCACCCCAAATTAGGTCAAAACTAGTTAAATAGGTGAGCTGGAGTGTGGTCTGTAGCAGATACCTCCACAAGGGTCACTACATCTAAAAGAAAGATGGAAATTTGATCGTGTGGATGGTTGGTTTGCATTTGGATTATGATCACAGCTGACAGATTTTCAGGAAAAGCAAAAAAAGAAAAAATAGGATATGCTAAAAGATGGTAAGACATTGGGAATGGTAGCAGGGGAAAAAGCTGGAATTTGCCTAAACAATTATATGAAAACTTATTTTGAAGGAAAGTGTTAATGAAGCGATTTAAAAGAAACACAACTAAGATTTGTTGAAGAGCCCATATAAACTTTTAAAAATAACCAATATATAGTATATCATTTATATTTATACATGCTGTTACTGCTGCTAAGTCGCTTCAGTTGTGTCTGACTCTTTGCGACCCTATGGACTGTAGCCCACCAGGCTCCTCTGTCTATGGGATTCTCCAGGCAAGAATACTGGAGTGGGTTGCCATTTCCTTCTCCAGTATTTATATATACACACACATATATTGTCACAAACTAGTATTATTCTAAGCCAAGGTTTCTCAGTCTTGACACAATTGTTGTTTGGAACCAGGTAACCCTTTGTTGTGGGGCCTGTCCTGTTCCTTGTAGGGAATTTAGCAGCATCGTTGGTCTCTACCCTCTACCATCCTCTGGTACCTTTGAGTTATGACAAATAAAAATGTCTTCAGACATTGCCAGATATCCTCTTGAGGGGGCAATATCAACCCCTTCTTCCCCAGTTGAGAATCATTGTTCTAACCCAGGAATTAGATATTATTTTGCTTAATTCAAAGATAGGGAGATCTGGGGCAGAAGGAGGTATTAATAAAAGCACTTCCACAGGTTCACAGATGCGTCCAGAGCCTTCAAAGCCCATATTCATCATTGCTTCCTGGAGTAGAATCTGTGTATTTTAGTTCCCCAGTTGATCACCTTTGAGAGAATTAGTTCAAAATAATAGCAATAATGTTATCATTATTCATAGCATCAAAGGATATGTCATTCTGACACCACACCACCCATTCTTTCAGAGAATTCTGCCCCAGTTCTCCTTAAATTAAGAAATTTACTAAGCCCGTATTTTGATACTGTGCAGACATTCCATAAAGACGACCAAGAAGTCAACAATGCCTGCTGATGCTCTCCGGTCAGGAAAAGTCGGTGATAAATTTGTGGGTCCAGTTGTGTATCTAAGTAGAAATGTCAGCTTACAGAGGAACTTGTCACAGTAAAGGGGCTCTGGTGACTTCTGTGAAGACAGTAACTTTAAATAACTATGAGTAACAGCATTTCCAGTGGTGGAAACAATTGCTGTACGATTATGTGTTCAGTCTTAAGCGGAGGCTTAGAATTGGTGGGGGCTGACGTGAGTCTCTCTGCCCAGCAAATGCCAGAGGAGGTTGCTGTGCACTGATGATTCACAGCTCTGGTTTTCGTGATACCCGGAGGGTGTTTTAAATGATTGCAAGGAGTCTCTTGGCTTTTCAGAGAGGGATTAGCAAACCACGCATTCACTGAAATGCTAACAGTAAGTGTGCCAGACAGTGTTTTGAGGTGGAAGAGAAAGATGCTGTGATTCGAGCTTGCTGCTCTATGTGCAAGCTGGGTTCAGGCTGCTTGGGCATGGCGGCAGCATGCAATGTGGGATGGGAGGGTAACGCCTAAGAGAATATAAAGACTGAGGTCCCATTTCTGCCGCAATAAAAGTAAAAATGTGTTTTTGATACCATGACCTAGTCCTGATAACTGGGGTCAGAGCTGGAATTAAAGCCAAATCAGAACTGAAATTTCACTTCAAAACTGTTATGTTTTTAATGCTTGTGTGAAAATTAAGTGAAACCTTTTTTTAGAATATACTAACATCCAAGCCTTTGCTCTCTGTATGTGACTCTCAGTTTGTGGAATCACACACACATGTAGACCCACATGCTTTTTCAAAATTAAGTTTAGCATCTCAGATAACATCATAGCCTTTCTGCGTTGCTGGGAAAGTATTTTCGTATACTTGTTTTGCTCCGTGAAAAAGTGACAAATTCAACAAAAGCAAGTACTGAAGAAAAATACATAGGGAGTGGGTTTGTTTGTTTTTTTTTTTTTTTAAATCAGTAAATAGAATTAGTTGACTTACTTTAATAAATCACATAAATGGAAAGTGTGTTGTTCTGAAACATGACCATACTTTATCTCTAGAAGCAAAAAGATCACAAGGGCTTTAGAAAATGCTTGACTTTAGTTGAAGGAGCATAAGGGCACCAGAACAGATGATGGTGCCCTAATAGCCCTTTTTAAGAATGACAGGGCCCCGCCATTAGCATCCTTTTATATCCTTGGAAATTGCTCAGGCCTCGCTTTTCTGGTTCCTATCTGCCTGACTCTTTTTTATTTCTCTTTCAATTTCGTCCGCGCTCGGATAAGCGCATGCTAACACAATATGATTGAGCTGTAAAATGGAACGCTGTCGCCTCTAATCTCTTTTATGTAGATACGGAGGTCTTGCACACTCCACTTCATTCTCTCTCCATTGTTGGCCTTTTTTAGAATGGGCTGCCAAGTAATGGAGGCTCCGTCAAATATTAGAGCTAGGTTTCACACGGTGTGATAAGACGATTATCAGTCCAGCAGTCAGATCTGTTATTGTTCTTTGGGCTTGATTAAAATATTATTTTATACTGTAACTTTGTTAGTGGAATGCAGAATGTGCTTCGTCAGATGGTGCTTAAAAAAGCATCACCCATATTAGCTGACCTATATAAGTGGCTTAAATATATTTATGGATCTTGCCAGATGGATTACTTTAAAAGAAGAGAAAGGTATTTGAACAATTAAGTGAATGAATGTACGTTAGAAGCTTTTTTTTTGGTTCCTTTATCAAGTATGGCAAATTGTCAGGTGGGCTTGTTTAATTTTAACATGACAGGTTAAACAGTTCCTTGCTAAAGAAGGAGGACTCTTTAAGTTTGGGGCCTCTTAGTCACATTTTTAAAATAGTGTCTATACAATGGCATTAAACAGGAAAGGAAAAAACCTGTAATTATTTTCTTCATACCAAACGAAGGCAGGAAATATTAAGCTCGAAAAGCAAGCCACACTAGGAAGATATGAGATAGAAAACTCTTTACATATAGTTCTTTATTCATGAAGAAACAGAAATCTAACATAGAGAAACCAGTATTCTCCATTTACTCTGAAACATTGTTTACTAACACATTTATTTACTTAGGAAAATGTATTAAAATTGCTCATTGAGTTTTTTTTAATAGTTTTCTCAGTAAAAGTATTTAGAGTTTTCTGTAAATGAAAGAAATCTCTAAAGAAAATGAACGAACTGTTTCTACCCTAGGATATAAATCTTGTGAGAGAATACACAAGAGCATTTTGAAAATGATACTTTTTAAAGAAATGTTTATTGTCCTAGTGCATTTGATGTAGAGACAAATTTTTAAGATTGTGTCATCCTCCAGACAAAGTTGTGAAGGTTTTGTTTTTCAAATGCCGGTTATTTATCTTAAACTGCTTAGCACCAGTACATGCTTTTGATGTGAAAAAGCACATATATTGTGATGGAAATAATTACTGTAAGCTTATGTTTCCATCTGTAACAACAGTATGTTTCATGTATATGTGTATGTGATCATGGTTTTGTATGCAAAAAATGTCATAGATGACTAAGAGAGTTAGGTTATGTATTGTTTTAGTCATTAAGTCGTGTCTGACTCTTTTGTGACCCCACAGACCATAAAGATGTTCACAGAGACCTCTCCTCATCATTCAGTGCCTTTGTTTGTGACCAAATGCACCTTGGGGCTCCTCTGTCCATGGGATTTCCCAGGCAAAAGCTGGAGTGGGTTGCTGTTTTCTTCTCCAGGGCATCTTCCTGACACAGGATCGAACCTGAGTCTCCTGCATTGGCAGGCGGATTGTTTACCACCGAGGCACCTGGGGAGTTGTGTTGTGTGTTAGTCGTTCAGTCATGTCTTACTCTTTGTGACCCCGTGGACTACAGCCTGCCAGGCTCCTCCGTCCATGGGATTTTCCAGGTAAGAATACTGGAGTGGCTTGCCATTTTCTTTTCCAGGGGATCTTCCTGACCCAGGGATCAAACCCGGGTCTCCTGCCTTGCAGGCAGACTCCTTACCGCCTGAGCCACCAGGGAAGCCCCTATGGTATATATAAAAAGGACCTAATATGCTGTTTTGGATCTATAGCATTGGCACTTGAAAAATATATTGTTGATTAAAAATATTCATAGCATGAGACTGTTAATTGGCTCTGAGGCTCCACCTTCCACCCCATTCTATAACTGAATTTACATGTAGTTGTGATTTCTACTTTGCTATAAGTGAATTAAAGTGATTACAGCTCTTTTCTTAGGGTTAATATTTCTTATTTGCATGTAACAGTGATTTCCAAACTATAAAGTCATTGAGTCTTTTAGTTAAATGGAAAAATTTTAAATTGAAGATCTACTGTTCTGGCACTTAATAAGACTATTTAAATTATAGCTAAATTCGATTATAAGATAATCAGAAGTTATATTTAATGCACCTGGTAGTTGTATACCTGGGTACCTGTAGTTGTGGTTTAATACATGTAGAATAATTCTGAAAGTAAAATCAGAAAACCTGAGCTGTATATAGTTGAGTACTATTTTGTAAGTTGCATAACTGGTCTAACCGTTAGTTATTTTGTGAAAATGAAAAGGAAAAGAATACACATGCAAATTACATACATATGCATAATTAATTTGCACATTATAAAGCATGATCTAAACGTAAAATATTCAGTGTTCATTTTATTATCTAAGAGACTGCACATAGATTGTCATTTTATTGTAATTAGAGGCAAGTGATCCAAAAAGTTAGTATTCATAAGAGCTATTTCAAAAAATATTCACGGCAAACATCCGTTGTAGTAGAAAGGGAGGGAAAGGTTATTTAACCAAGAGGATCATTGTATGGATATTGTCGTCATGCTGTCCTAGGTGAGCAGGACCATCAGCTTCAAATACTCTAGTTTGTCCTCCTCAGCCAAACCTAAAATAACTGTGTTGATCAGTTCCAGAAGTCACAATTGTGATAAGGAGAAAGGAACAAGTTGAAAACTGTTGTGAATAAGATAATCTGCAATGTCCCCTAGAGATTTGTTCCTTTTCTGCAGCTCCCCTTGCTATAAAGGAGGAAGACTAACAAAGAAGTTTTGAGGTTTCCCAGACAGAGACTCAGTTCCTGAGACACCTCAAATGTTGTTAAAGATGCTCACAGAGACCTCTCCTCAGTGTTCAGTGCCTTTGTTTGTGACCAAACGTACAGTGCAGTCACCATGCTGAATTACCTGTGCTCACGTGACCTCTGTTCCTATTACTTCTGCTGCGTTACTAGGTGTCCCCCAAATAGATTTGCATTTCCACTCATAGTCATGCCACCATGTACCTCTGATCAAAGAAGGATCATAATTTCATAGCAGTCATGAATACAGTTTAAGCATTTGACTGTCAGCTATGGACTTAGTACTATGCTAGGTACTGTGAGGGTTATTAAAGATACAAGTGACCTGATCTCTACCCTGAATCATGGGTCTTTGTCTACAGAAATTTCTGTGTATACATGTGTACACTGAAATGTGATCTTCTTTTTTCTTGTGAGATTAAGCTTTCAAAGGTCTTCCCTGATGGCTCAGGTATTAAAGGATCTGCCTGCAGTGCAGGAGACACGGGTTCAATCCCTGGATCAGGAAGATCCCCTGGAGAAGGGAATGGCAACCCACTCCAGTATTCTTGCCTGGAGAATTCCATGGACGGAGGAGCCTGGCGGACTGTAGTCGCTGGGGTCACAAAGATTTGGATGTGACTGAGTGACTAAAGCATGCGCATAAGCTTTCAACACAAAAATAACTAATATCTATATGGTTTATTATTATTTACAAAGCATGTGCAAGAACTTTTATTTGGTGTCTAGAACAGTTTGGCAGTTTAATTCTTTTTTTAAATTATTTATCTTTAATTGGAGGATAATTACTTTATAATTTTGGGTTCGTTTCTGCTGTATATCAACAAGAACCAGCCATAGATATACGTATGTCCCCTCCCTTTTGAACCTCCCTCCCACGTCCCATCCCACCCCTCTAGGTTGTCACAGAACAACAAATTTGAGCTCTCGGTGTCATACAGCAAATTCCTACCAGCTATCTAATTTTACATATCATAATGTAATTCTTATTACCTTCACTTTATAGATGAGCAAACTCTTAAGTCAGGAGGTTTCATTCACACTGTTAGTAATGTTACTAGAACCCATAGACTATTTAGCTTAAATCACTTTTTGCCAATAGCTTCATTAGGCCTTTCTCACCCCTCTTCATCTATCTACTTTCCCATACTTTTTTTTTTTTTGTCATTGTTCCAGATTATCTACCTGCCTTTCATAGCAAGTTTAGGCAAATGTAACATGTTTGCCTTATCTTTACATTTTGTCTATTAATTTATAAAATGAAAGGAGAATGAAAATAATTGAAGAGGAAATGTATGACACACTTTTAAAATCAGTCAAAACCAAGGTGTTTGATTGATACTGTATCCTTTATATCCCTGATCACAAATTTTAATGAAGCAAAGTGATCACTGAGTAGCTACTCAGCTGAATAGTTGGAAAAGTTTTTAAGTGATTGGTTGCTAAAATGAAGGCTCTCCCTCCTTGACTCTGTTCAGATTCACTAGATTGAAGATTTCTCTATGCATCATATCCTAAAATATGGTATCGTTTTCAGGCAAGTAATTGTAATTGTGAAGCTCTTTTGAATGATAAGGGACAGGATGAGTTCTGTCCTTCATTTCATTGTGTATCAGAAGCCTGAGGGTTATCAAAATATTGACATCCTATAGATCTGACCCAACTCATTTCTATTCTGGAATTCCGTTTGTTTATAAAGCTGTTGCTTTTAGGTTCTTCTGAAGGCTGCTTGATGAGTTCTAGAGAGAAAGACTTTTGTGTCTTGTGAAAAAATTGTTGCATGGAAGCCAGTGTAGTTAGCATAACCCATATATGCTTAAATGCGTCCTTAGAATCTTTCTCCACTTGTAAAAGAAGAATTAAAGGGAGAAGTCTGAACATGATGCCGGCGTGTTTTTGTTTCTCCCTCTGCTCCTCTGTGACCCTCTCCCCACCCCTAATCCCACCTCCCTCCTGGGGGCTGGTCACACGTTTTCCCCTGCGTCCCCCTTGGTCTGCCTCAGCCAATCTCCAAATGAATGCATGTCTATAGTGGCCTTGGCTTTGGCACTCTGGATATATTGATTAATAGTTGCCCTAAGCTCCTTTTAGCAAATCAAATTTTCACTTTTAGCAAGGATTTCGCCTCTGATTTATTCAGCAAAGTGAAATGCACTAAATTGACTTTGACATTCAGGGAAAATGGCTGAAAAACAAAGAGCAGAGAAAAGAGATATAAATTATGAGGCAGTTGGAGACTTCAAGCATCAGAGAAACAGTTTTCTGTAGAATGCCGAGTAATTTGAAAGCACTTTTTTAAACTCACAGAGAAGAGGTTTCTTCAAAAAAAAAAAAAAATTAACTGCTGAGTTTTCTTTTTGAAAGAGGGTGTATGTATTACTCAGCTAAACTCAGAATTTCTGGTACAGTGCATTATATTTTTTAGATAAAAATAGCTATCTGTGTAATCCAAGATTGCCTATACCTAATGAATTTATGAAAGCTAGGACACAGCCTAAATACTTTGGAAGAAGGAATAGTCAAATCATCCACATAGAGTGGAATGGTTAATTTGAAAGTGTGAATGCTGTATAGTTGTGTGTGTGTGTTTGTGTGTGTGTGTGTGTGTGCGTGTGTGCGCGCTCCCTCACACATGTGCGCCAGGGTGCATAAGGAATGGGGATTTTGTATCACCCTGAAATTCCAATAATTTGTCCACATCATGCGAAGAACTGACTCATGTGAAAAGACCCTAATGTTGGGAAAGATTGAAGGTGGAAGGAGAAGGGGACGACAGAGGATGAGATGGTTGGATGGCATCACTGACTCAATGGACATGGGTTTGAGTAAGCTCCGGGAGTTGGTGATGAACAGGGAGGCCTGGCGTGCTGCAGCCCATGGGGTCACAAAGAATCAGGCACAACTGAGCGACTGAACTGAACTGAACTGAAAGAGAATTCAAAATAATTTTGGTTCACAAGCCACAGAAAAGCCAGGTAACTGTGGTCTTCTGTTTATCTTTTTCCCAAGAGTGCCCACCTTGGCTATGTTTTTTAAGTGACTAAGTCAGCCTGCTTCCTTGTTAGACCAAGCTCTGGTGAATAAGTGAGCTTCAGGTTCAAGATACAAAGTGTGGTTTTGATGTATAAAAGGAAATGGTGTGGATGTGGATGAAGCAAAGAGGAAAGAGAGTTGAACTGAACTCACTGCGAATATTTGGGGAAGAATGAAAGGCGTGAGGAGTATTAGGGTGTATTCTCCTGTGGCCTCTATGGGACTTGCCAGATCTCAGTTCCTGACCGGAGTGGAACCCACGGCCCTTGCAGTAGAAGTGTGGAGTCTTAACTTCTGGACCACCAGGCACGTCCCAGGAGTACTTTTGAAATTGTGATTCCCTAGACTGTTGGATAGCCTTTGCTGAGGGGTTGTCAGGGAGGTGGGACAAGAAGGGGGAGGGGAAATCTGCCGCTAGCATTTACTGTTCATTTACCTTTTCCTCTTCCTTATGAATTTTCCTTATTAACCAAAGTCAGGGTCCACACAGTCAAGGCACCGTCCTCCCTTTAACTATGCTTTTTCATTATTCTCTTTTCTCTAATTTTCAACCCATGTATGTCCAAAGTGGGACTTCCTGGGAGCCTCAGTGGTAAAGAATCTGCCCCCCATTGCGGGAGCCGCAGGAGACACAGGTTCGATTCCTGAGTTGGAAAGGTTCCCTGGAGAAGGAAAAGGCAACCCACTCTAGTATTCTTGCCTAGGATATCCCATGCGCAGAGGAGCCTGGTGGGCTACAGTCCATGGGGTCGCAGAGTTGGACATGACTGAGCAACTGAGTGCACACACGCATGTACAAAGTCACCCACGCTATCCACATCAGTGGTATTTTACCAATCAGACAATACCAAACTTGAATGTAAGCTTATGACTTCCCTAAAAGCTGAAAAGTGAAAATGTTCATCACTCAGTCGTATCTGACTCTTTGTGACCCTATGGACTGTAGCCCACCAAGCTCCTCTGTCCGTGGAATTCTCAAGGCAAGAATACTGGAATGGGTAGCTATTCCTTTCTCCAGGGATCTTCCCAACCCATGGCTCCCTCCCCAATTCAGGCCACTTTTCAGCCATCATAAATGACTCTTCATTACAAGAATCCAACTAGAAGAATGTATTTAACCAGCCAAAATCACTTTGAAAGTGAAAGTGAAAGTCGCTTAGTAATGTCCAGCTCTTTGCAACCCCATCACTATACAGTCCTTGGAATTCTCCAGGCCAGAATACTGGAGTGGGTATTCCAGGGGATATACTGGAGTGAGATCTCCAGGGGATCTTCCCAGCCTAGGGACTGAACCCAGGTCTCCCGCATTGCAAGCGGATTCTTTACCAGCTGAGCCACCAGGGAAGTCCCAAAATCACTTTGATTGACCAAATTTTCTAATAAGTGAATGGTATATGATAAATAGACATTATATGTCCATTTGTTTGTAAACACCTTAATATTTCTCTTAAGAAGAAAAATGTTCTGTTTTGCCAGAAGAAAAAGTACTATGGTTTTCTCTGAAACAATCAACCACTTTTATTTTTGTCAGCTTATATATTTTTTTCCCTCCAGCAAGAATCAGGAATGATGTACAAAGTGTACAAGCCCCAAGTCAAAGGGGTATTCAGCATTCATTTTATACTTGGATCTCTTAATGTGCAGTTCAGTGTTATCATTATATGACCTAAAGATACTAATGCATTGTAATTTAGTTAAAGAGAAAAATATAATGGATAAATACCACCTCTTGTGAATTCTAAGCGCTAGAGTCAATGCAACTTAGTTCATCCCGCAATTTTATGTGTCTCCATTAATCACATAACTTTGCTTCCAGTAAGAAAATTATATTTCTGTTGCCTGAATGGGCAATTAAGTCCTCACCGCATATAGTTAATATTACAAAATCAAGAAGGGGAAAGGACCAGCTTCTTCCACTGGGTTCAGATTAAGGCAGTGGATGACTGGGCGTCCAGGTCAGCAGCACGGCCTGTATGAATTGAGAGTCATCGGAGCCCAATTAAGCACCATACCTCAGGGGTGTCTCTGAAGAGTAGCCCCCTCCTCTGTGTATGAAGGGGGTTCACACCTGCTTAACCTACATTAGGGAAGGATTAATTACCTGACGAGTGGGGCCCCTGCCACCAGTCAGCATGTTTGTGGCAGGACACACGGTGGCCTGGGCTGAGGAGGGAGTAGGGGAGAAGGAGCCGCTGGGGGCTCACGGAAGGACTGACTCCTCCTGATGCGGTCAGCACTTTAGGGGGAAAAAGTAGTCCAGCTGTACTTATTCTTGTGATTTTAAAAACTTTTTTATTTTGCATTGGGGTATAGCCAGTTAATCTGGAGAAGGGAATGGCAACCCACTCCAGTATTCTTGCCTGGAGAATTCCGTGGACAGAGAAACCTGGCGGGCTACAGTTCATGGAATCACAAAGAGTCGGATGCGACTGAGCGACTAACACACACACATAGCCAGTTAACAATGTTGTGATAGTTTCAGGTGGACAGTGAAGGGACCCAGCCTTACACACACAGGTGTCCATTCTCCCCCCAAACTCCCCTCCCAACCAGAGTGTCTTCTTGAATTTTCTGTGTCATGGCAGAACCCAGTGGCAGGGTGTCTGCAGTGCAGATTTATAAATGTAAGAGAGAAATACCCTCCCAAAGGTCCTTTCAACTGTGCACGTTAGTCAAATTAACTTTTTGTGGAAAAACACGGAATCTGTACTCGAACATTTCAGATTTATGTCTGTGAACAGCTATGATGCTGAAGCAAACTGCTGTATCATAGACTTTTTTCCAAAGTTTAAAAATGTGCTTGCTTATTCAGAAAAATACCTAGAGGAAGTTTTGTGACATTCTTTAAAAAAAAAATGTAATGATATCAAAAAGAGATCTCTTAAAAAATTAGTTCTTGGTTGGTAGAACTGGAATAAACCTTAGAGATCATTTGCTAGAACTTTCCATTTTAAGAGGAGATACTGTATTGCAGTTTGGAGTTAGATATAAAATATCTGTATTTGCTACCTGCCATGAATGGAGGAGCCTAGTAGGCTGCAGTCCATGGGGTGGCTAAGACTTGGACACAACTGAGAGACTTCACTTTGACTTTTCACTTTCATGCATTGGAGAAGGAAATGGCAACCCACTCCAGTGTTCTTGCCTGGAGAATCCCAGGGATGGGGGAGCCTGGTGGGCTGCTGTCTATGGGGTCGCACAGAGTCGGACACGACTGAAGCGACTTAGCAGCAGCAGTAGGAACTCAGTTTGCTTATGTGTAAGATGGGGATGACAATGATATAGCAACCAACTTTATAGGGTGCTAGGGCAAATCAATGCATTAATGTATTGTAAAGTGCCCAATCCAATATTTTAATTGTTAAGTGTTCATTAAATGTTAAATGCCTTTACTTGCACATTCACTTACAGATAAGAATGTTTAAGACCAGGAAAACTGAATGACTTACCCAAGGTCACAAGCTACTTAGGACATAGTTGAGACTAAAACTCAGTCTTTTAACTCCCAGTTGAACGCTGTTGATATTTATCATAGTCACCACCAGTTTTTTGGAAAAGAGTATATAAACACTCTTATGCATGGTATTAAATATTAGCAAGTTATCCTCAATGTTTTTTCTAATCTATATATATAGCACATTATATATAAACAGGAGTTTCCTTGGTGGCTCAAATGATAAAGAATCTGCCTGCAGTACAGGAGACATGAGTTTGATTCCTGGGTCAGGAAGATCCCCTGGAGAAGGGAATGGCCACCCACACCAGTATTCTTGCCTGGAGAATCTGCATGGACAGAGGAGCCTGGGGAGCTGCAGTCCATGGGGTCGCAGAGTCAGACATGATTGAATGACTAACGCACACACACACACACATAAGCATACATATATTTACATGGGCAACATAGACTTGAAGATAGACCAGTAATGAAAATATTATAGAAAAGTTATTTCTGTGTATTTTTTAAACTGTGGACCCCACGGTATAAGCAGTAAGCCCATCTTTCTTTTGTTATTCTTTGATATAGCCTGGATATAATATCTGGATATATCAGATCATAATCTGAAGGATTATCAATCTAAAGGTTTAGCTTAGAATCTTTCTGTTTCATGCAGGGGTATATAGTAGAGAGAAATCATTGCTGAAGCTTGAGGTTGGTAAACATGACCAACAGCTTAAGGTGACCAAGCATTTTTCAATGGAAGTTCTTGAGGCAAAGCTAAGGGCCTGGATAACATAAGGATAAAATAACATGAATACACAAGGTGCACCTTACTTTTAGACCATCTCTGAGTATACTTGCTATGCAAACACTGATGCTATCTTTGAAAACAATGTCTCTTGCAAATGGGTATATAACGTTTGATTAAAATAAGCTTGTGGATAATCCATGGATTCTAATTAGCCTAGTCAGCGATCCAACCCATTATTCCCAGTGAGGATTTTAGATTTTAACATCTCTGTGTGTGCCATGTATGTTTAATTCAAATTTCCAAGACAACTTTATATAGTTACTATAGAATTGTTTATTATTTAATTTGAATCGGACCATGCTGTGTTCTTGTGGTTTAATAAATTTCCTGTGGGCTGAGGATGGGTGATGTGGTTATCTTTGAAACATCAACTATGATAGTTTTGGAGATCTGAATATGGTAATAAGTTCTGTAAATTCAATTTGACTTTTTTGCACACTTTGTAATATTCAACACCCCAGCAGAAATACTGTTTGTGATATATTTTTGTAGCAACTTAATGCCTGTTCACTCATGCACTGAACAAAAATGTATATTGAAAGCCTATTCTATGGTAGCTCTTACACTAAAGTTCCATTCTAGGGAGACTGTCTCTGGCTTTATTTAGTAAATGACTATGAGGCATAGTTGATCTATTATCAAAACTCTTTTTGAATTTTCATCTTAAGAATGGCTGCTTTACAGCACACTGAGGATCATGGTTTTTATTTTTCTGTCCTACATGTACTCAGGAAGCTTGAAGAAAGGCTTTGAGAATGATCGAAGTCAGGTATCAACCGCGTTCCTGGTCCTTACTGCAGTTTCCCACTCTGTAGCACCCCTTCGTGTATTCTGGATATCAGTGATATTGTAGGGTCTCAACTGAGGGTCAGTGGCCGCCTCGCAGGGCTTTGATGCTGTTTTCAAACCATGTACGTGTGGTGGTTCTAAACCCACTCGGATGTTACGTGGTTAAACTCTCTCAGAAACAGTCTCTTTATGAATAGAGGCCTGCTTTACTGCATGAGGGAATATGACAGTATTTTTCACTTTAAGAAAAGCTTCTTCGTTTACTTTGAAGAGGTGGAAGAATTTGGGCGTAGAGAGCTGATGAGAGCTTTTTCTCCAGATTGTTAAGGTCGTGTGGCATCTCCTGCTGTTCACTTTTGTTCTCCCCTGCAGCAGCACAGTTCAGGGGTGTGGGTTCCATGCTGCATCCATACTTGGCTTGTTATCCTCTTATCAAGCTCTTAGCATCCCTTTGTTTATTTGAGGCGACAGGAAGACTGTGTAAAGGCTGCTTAGTCAGGGATATCAGCCTTGTTGGCAGGGGAGTGATTGCCAGTTGAAAAACAAGGCATTATTGCTCATTTTTTCCCTCTTATTAGTTTGATTACATTTGCAAATCAAATCAATCCATCAGACATGATCAGGCCTCGTCCGCATTTTAAGGAATAGTAATCTCCGTCTAATAAGATGCAAATGTGTCACATCGGTAAGTAACCAATAAATCATCGTCTTGTCTTTGGCAATCATTAAATATCAGAACCAACAGTCAATTTTTAGTATTTTCAATTTGCGATATGCCGCTGGAATATAAAGATAGATGGACGTAATTACACAAACCAAACACTATTTCAGTTCATTCCAGACAGCAAATTTAGTGGAAGGTATAACTGGCTTGTCATCACACTACATTATTCCTAGCGGTTCATGCAAAGTTCACAGACGAGCTTCAAATGGACATTGCTTTTTTTCAACTTCTAACAACGTCCGTACAATGGCAAGCAAACTTTGATGCGAGGACTTGCGCTGACTTCCACACGGCTGTTGCACTCAGGTGCCAGCATGACAGGAAACATATGCTCTCTCCTGTCAGACACTGATGGCCGTGCCAGCTCCAATCTTCTCGATTTTCGATTAAAAAAAATGAACCCACAAATGTAAAAATAAAGGAAAACAAAGAACAACCAGGAACTCTTCAGATGACTCATACCATCTCTTTGAAGAGTTTCCCCTGGAGGGAAAAAGTGAACAAAACCTTTATTTTTCTTAGTTTCACATTTTTAGAACCTCTCTGTTTGTGCAAGGTATTCTTTTCACCTAAGCCATTCTTTGTGGAGATGTGTGTCTTTGCAGCACCCTGATAAGAGTGTTGATTTGGGGCACCGTAGAGAAATGCTGGTTATATATGTGTGCTGTGCTAAGTCACTTCAGTCTTGTCTGACTCTTTGCAACACTATGTCCATGGGATTCTCCGGGCAAGAATACTGGAGTGGGTTGCCATGCCCTCCTCCAAGGGATCTTCTCAACCCAGATATTGAACCTGTATCTCCTGTGTCTCCTGCATTGGCAAGTGGATTCTTTACCACTAGCATCACCTGGGAAGCCTAATTTCATATATATACACTCACACACACGTATACACACACACACACACACACACATATACACATCATGTTATAATTCACAGTATAGTGAATGAAATTGTTTGGATGGAGTATCTGATCTGAATGCCTTTTCCCTAATTATACTTGCATAGCAGCTCAGTAACTTCAGATGAGCTGTGACAGTTCATTCATTCATTCACAGAAATTGTCTTCTCATACATATAGGATCCCTCTATCCCTCTCAGGCCCTCTTGGCTCTATTTATCCCAGTGCAAGCAGTGGTCATACGTTTCCATCCTTTCCCAATATTTTTCTCTTGTCTAAATCTCTTTTTATGAGTGCTCATATAAAAAGCGCCTTTAAATCATTGATCTCGTGGAATTTAAAACTTTCAACATTTCCTCTTTGATTTGTGTTTGTCATTAACCTCATCCAGTTACTGACGTTGCTTTGATTCTTTCTCTTCTCTGCAGAAGTCATTTGCCTTCTCAGTGAAAGTTGCTAAATAAGATATGAAAAACATATCTGCATGACCTTGGTTCACCTGCTACTTATTTTGGTGGCATTTTGAATCATCGCTGACTGATTCCAGTTTATCTTGGCAGATTTGTCATAGACTTTATAATTGAAACTTAGAGCTTAAGATTTGGCAAGGCCAACCCTTTGGCCTACTAGACCCCATTATTTGCCAGGAGAAGAGCAAACTCTTTGGAATGTTATTAATTTATTTTGACCAGGCTGTGTGGCATGTGGGATCCTAGTTCCCAGACCAGGGATCGAATCCATGCCCCCTTGCAGTGGAAGCATGGAGTCTTACTCACTGAACTACCACAGAAGTCCCTGGAATATTATTTAATAAGATCTCTTATTTAAAGTCAACAAAATTGAATTTTGTCTGTGTGACATATTTATTGTAAAAATGTTGAGTACCTTTGTGCTAAGCACTCTGCTTGGTGGTGGAATATACAAGTGAACAGAGTAGAGATGATCACACAGTTGTCAAAAGTTGGATCTTTTGAAGGTCACAAATAAGCAAAGGGGCAGTTATAGCATGGTGTTCTCAGTGCATTGATGGAGCAGCGCAGCATACTAGGGATACACCATGGTGGCAGTTTTAACATTGGGAATCAGGGAAGGCTCCTAGAAGCCTTGACGCCTTCTTGTATAGAAATCTAGAGAAGATGCATGTTTAGGGAGATATCAAGAACTTTGAGATAAGTATTAGCTTCCTTCTGTTAATAAAACCAGTAGAGTAGGGACTTCCTGGCAGTCCAGTAGTTAAGACTCTATTGGTCTACTGCAGGGGACACAGGTTCCATCCCTAGTCGAGGAACTAATCTCACATGTCATGCAGTGCTGCCAAAAATAAATGAATAGATAGAATAAAAATGAAAGGTTGGAATTAAAAGCAAACAGTAGAGTAGGTTAAACAGGCTCATTTTTCATACTTTTGTCCCATTTGTTAGCAGGACTGGAGAACATCATTCACTGACCAACGAAGAACATTCTTTCAAATTTTAAGAAATTATAGGAGCTGGATTAAACTCTGATCGTAGGCAGGCCAGGAGCTTTCAACTTTAGACAAGGAAAACATGCACGAGCTTGAGGTAGTGGTCAAGACAACATTTTGAATCAGCAAAATCAGTTTCTTAAATGTCTCACATATATGCCTGCCGGATGCACTCTCGATGGCCATACATCTGAGCAAAATGGACCATCAGTTGATGAAAACCAGTTTATGCTGCTTCTGCAACCCTTCCTATCTCCATATCCTTTCAAAGTTAGTTGATTTCCAACATCCCTTTTCCTTTCTGCAAAACTGTTGTGAATTTTTAAAACATAGCTCTGCTCTTTGCAGGTGGTTGTTTTGCCAGCCAGCCCGTGTAGCTCCAGGAACCCTCTGTATTTGTATGTGTGTGCTTAATCTCTCAGTCATGTCTGACTCTTTTAGACATCATGGACTGTAGCCTACCAGGCTTCCCTGTCCATGGGATTCCCCAGGCAAGAATACTGGAGTGGGTAACCATTCCCTTCTCTAGGGCATCTTCCAGACCCAGGGATCAAACCTGGGTCTCTTGAATTTGAGGCGATTTCTTCACTATCTGAGCCACCAAGGAAGCCACAAGGAACCCCATCCAGGACAGCAATTGCCAAGAACCCCTTACGAGTTACAGCTGAGGAAAGCCGTGCAGCTCATGCCTTCTTTGTACCAGAACCTTATGCTCTCTCTAACCGATTTACATACCACCATGGTATGTTTAATTTGCTTTTTCATCAAATCAATAATGGGTCTAATTGAAAAAATTGGCAGTGCTACGTGCAGCCTAAGTACTGATCTCAATGTTTGCCGGCTAACGGCAACATTGCAGAGCTCTGCGTCAGACACCTGTGTTATTGGTGTGCTCCCGCTCCTAATGCGTACAAAAACAAACATTAATACAGGTGGAGCATCTGCACCAATTGATCACTATGCTATGAGAATTAATCACCTGGCTTTCAGCTTGAAGAATAAAATTTACATCTCTAATGTATGAAATGTATTAACACGCACGCTTGCACCATCGACTTGGGCTGATATCAGCAGCCAAGCATGCACAGCCCGGCTCAGGTGTGTTCTGCTGGACCTTTGGACCTGCAGGTGCAAATTCAGAACCAGGTTTTAAACACTTGATAGGTGTTTTTGAAATTTGAGACTTTTGGGTGAATAATGATTGGAAATGATTGGGCAAGCAGGACTCCACGATGCTTTGCACCTTGGAAATGTGCCTTCACAAACAGTATGAGGACCCTGTTCAGGTTGAGATTTTATTTTCTCATCCCAATCTTGGATGAATCTCGACAACATGACTGTGCTAGAGCTACATTCACTGAGCACTTACTAGGTGTCAGGCTAATTGTTTTGTATAAATTACCTCAGTTACTCTTCAAAGAAACCCTGTAACTAAGTATCACCTCTGATGCTATTTATTGAAACATAAGTAATTTACAACATTGTGGCAGTTTCAGATGAACAGCATAGTGACTCAGCACTTGTACAGATTATATTCCATTAAAGTTATTATAAGGTAGTGGGTATAGGTCCCTGTGCTATACAGTAGATCTTTGTTGCTTATCTGGTTTACGTATAGTAGTTTGTTTATGTTAATCCCATACCCCCAATTTGTTCCTGCCTCCCATCCCCTTTGGTAACCACAAGTTTGTTTTCTACTACTCTATTTCTGTTTTGTATATAGATTCACTTGTATAATTTTGCAGATGCCACATATAAGTGATATCGTATATTTGTCTTTGATTTATTTCACTAAGCATAATATTCTCTTGTTCCATCTGTGTTACTGCAAATACCAGTATTTTGCTTTTTATGGCTGAGTAATATTCCATTATATATATATCCCCTTGTCAATTGGACACCGTTTTATAATTGAGAAAATTGAAGTTTAGAGAGGCCAACTTGGCCTGAGATTCTGAAGCTAGTAAAATAGAGACAATGAGATTGCAATTCAGGTCTACTGCATTCAAAATCCCTGGTTTTTACCTATTATGCTAACACAATTTATAAACTAATTCATTTTTTTAAAAAAGTTCCATACTGATTTTTTTGTTTAGCACAGTGGGATCTCAAAAACTTCTGCTGGCAAAACAGATTTCATTGGTGCATCCCACTAATGTTGGTTTGATAGTTTTTATGGAACTGGCTCCATAACTGACAGGGTACAGTGCACAGGGAAATGCAGAACCCACAGTTTAAAAATTATTAAGAAGAAAAAAAAATAAGAAAAAAAACAATAAATAAAAATTATTAAGAATTTCACAATGGCAACAGCAGAGGATTCAACCTCACGCAGCTCCCGACACAGGGCAGCTAGCCATGAAGCATGCCTTTGAGAGATGCAAATTTTGCTTGGGGCCAAGTTTGGCTAATAGAGGAGCCTCTCTTATTCAAGTCTCTGTTTGGTTAGGGCTGGGAAAATGCTACATAGGCCAAGAAAACTTACTCTTGTTACCATGATTCTCAACTTCTGGTAGCTCATTTAGGGAGGAAAAGATGTTTTTTCATCATCTTTAACCGGTGGTCCCCACCCAGGGAGAATTTTGCATCACAGGGGATATTTGGCAGTGACTATGGGATCGCAGAGAGTCGGACACAACTGAAGCGACTTAGCAGCAGCAGCAGAGACACTTTGTCACAATCAGGGTAACAACAGAGAAGGAGGAACATCTAGTGGAGAGAGGCCAGGAATGCTGTTTCACCTTCTACAGTTCACAGAGCAGCCCCCCACCCCTTTCTCCTCAATGAAGAGTTTTCCACCCAAAGGTGTGAGTAGTATTGGGGTTGAAAAATCTATCGTAAACCATCATGCTCATGATTTTCAAGTTTAGTGTTCAGTTTTGCAAATCTTTTAAATGGATACATAAATAAATATGGTAGCTTTATTACCAAAGAGAAGGCTTCACTTCCCTAGAAGCCACCTTTATCCACAAGATCAATAAAGATTTATTGGACAGCCAAGGTGCATTTACACCAGCATTTTTGTGGCCAAGCCATAATTTTATCTTTAGTGTTCAAAAAAATAAAACAGAAAAGTTCATGATCTCTGAAAAGTGATCATGACACATTTGAATTAAGAGCTTTCTTGGAAATTTCGTTGGAGATATTTATTATGTGGCTAATTAATATATTCACATGTAATGATGAGAAAGGGGCCATTATAGCACATTCCAGTAAGCAATATGCATTTTAACAAATATATAAATATGTATTTATTCATTGAACAGAAATGTTTTCAGTTATTTGGATGTAAATAATGTTTATAAATTTTTATAAAAATTTATAAATCTTCAGTGATAAATGTTCTAAGGACACAGTTAAATGCTATGTGTATTTGAAGACATTTGAATTTTTGACAGATATCTTTTATATGAACTTATACAGATAACTTTAGAATAACACTAAATATGTTAATATTAACCTGGACATTCTTAAAATTGCTGAGTTGGAGTGGGTATTTCATAAGCTTGTCAATGAGTTGTATAAAGTCTACATAAAGCTGCTATATGTAAATGTATTGCTTTATTGCATAAACACTTCGGCAGTTACTCTTAAAAATTCATGAGGCTATATAATTCAACTCTTACTGACATTTTTTAATTCTTAAACTGTTTTTCTAATCATTTAAGAGGAAAAACAATGAACCATAATAACCATCTTTTTACACAGAAATTTCTACGTAAGTAAACTTTATATCACTGTCTTTCAACTCAGTTTCTCTCCTTCTAGGGATATTATATCAAATTTTGAGCAACCCAATTCCCTATAGCATAACTGAAAACAAACAGAAAGAAGTGTTCTGGGTAATATCCGAAACTGTTGTCATTGTGAAGTCCCTCAGCCCCTCGTTCATAGACTAGTCAATCGTTTCTATGATCCATTCTAAATACCTTAGCTTTTCTTCTCAAACATAGCAAATTTTAGGAGGGATAATGCCAAAAGGAATCTGTGAATGGCAATAGAAAGCAAGAGTCTGCAGGTAAAAATATAAAATGCAAATCAAGCCCTAAGAAGCCCAGCACTGGAGGCTAAGTAACATGGGTTTGGGCAGCCTTGCATCCTTCAGCTACCTCTGAGGGTAACTCAGGGCAGCTTGGATCTCCTGATGGGTCCTGGCGTGCTGACCCTGGTCATCAGGAAAATTAAAGATGTATTCAGTAGACTTACTTTAAGAAGACTGAGAAATATGTAATTATTTTAAAGAAATCTACCAAAGATGACTAAAATCTTTTTTTAAAAAGTGCTTGGAAGTTTCTGAAATTCACCTAGGTGAGATGAGTCTGAACTATTGTGATTATTAGTGAAACAGTAATAATGAAAATCGGAGAAGGCAATGGCACCCCACTCCAGTACTCTTGCCTGGAAAATCCATGGACAGAGGAGCCTGGTAGGCTGCAGTCCATGGGGTCGCTAAGAGTCGGGCACGACTGAGAGACTTCACTTTCACTTTTCACTCTCATGCATTGGAGAAGGAAATGGCAACCCACTCCAGTGTTCTTGCCTGGAGAATCCCAGGGACGGGGAAGCCTGTGGGGCTGCCGTCTCTGGGGTCGCACAGAGTCGGACAGGACTGAAGCGACTTAGCAGCAGTAGCAGCAATAATGAAAATGATCATCATTTGCATAGTGAGGCTCAGCTTACAAAGTGAATCCAAATAAATCTGATATTCATCTGCATTTGTTACATACAGCTTACCTGTGAGGTTGTTGTTTTCACCTTTTCATTTTGTCCAGATGAGGAAACCAAGACACAAAGATTAAGTGATTTTCTCTAAACTAACACACTTGATTGTGTATGTACATCTGTCTTCTGACAACTGTCACTCAGGTAATTGCTATGCAGTTCTACAAGATACCTAAATTCAGGTGATCAAAAGTTTCTGCCATTTTGATATTTAGAACAATTTTCTAATTTTTTTTTTCATTTTTAATGTGTATTGGTCATAAACAATGATGAGCTTCTATAATCTTCTATTTTTCAAATGAGCTAATCTCTTAAAAGTATTTAAGTAACTTTACTTATCACTATGATCTCAAGTATAGATGGAATCCTGAAGTTAAGAATGTGTTAAAGTACTGTTTAGATCATGGTGAGCACTGTATTTTTATTCAATAGACTGAGAAAATACTGCAAATGTAATCATAGTTTTGATAGTGAATCAATAGAAATAAATGAAATAATACATGTTGCAGTGTATTTCCAATTCAAATTTTATTAGTAAGTCTCCAGAAGGCAGCAGTTAGACATTAGTATTGAGATAATAAAGCAAAATTAGAAGCTTGCTGGAATCCAAATGTGATATATACCTGTGTTACCAGAATGGTCTTCCAGCCTTGGGGCTCAAGGAAGTCAGTTCTTTATTCTTTTAGATCTACCAGGGATTCATAGAAGCATAGAAGAGATTTCCTGAATGTCTGTGCCAAAGAAAGAAACATATTTTAATCCCAAAACTTTTTAAAAATGGTGATAGGGAACTTCAAAAAATTCACTGATGGAAAAGGAAATAATTTCTGCCCCAGATTAGAGAGTCTTTAATAATATTCTCAAGGCACAAAATCCACATTGCACATATCTATATCTACAGCCACATGCACACAGTCCTCCAAAATAAGACCAAAAAAAAAAAAAATTCCAAATAAAAGAACGTGTAATGAGATTCTTAAAGGCAGATTTGGAAACGATGCTACAACCTGAAATACTGTATAACTTGGATTTGGGATAGATATCAGTGTCCCATGGAAAATTTCAGTGCATCCAATTCCTTGTCAATGATTTGAAGGTGGTCTCGTGTGCATTTTTGCACATGGCAACAGTGTAGTCAATTTCAGGTTTATTTGTCTAGTGGACTGAACTCATGACATTTTTCAGTGAGGATGCTATTGTTATTTTGAATGGGAGCTTACTTATCTTGAAGAACTTTTAGCATCCTTTGATTCTCAAAAGTCTTGGTTCAGAAATGCCATATTTCTGGGGACCTCCCTGGTGGTCCAGTGATTAAGAGACCATACTCCCAATTAATCTTAAGATTAAGATGCCATACTCCCAATGCAGGGCCCTGGGTTCATGGTCAGAGAACTAGATCCCACAGGACTCAACTCAGACCTGGGACAGCCAAATAAGCAAGTATTAGAAAAAACACTACCATATTTCCAAATGCCATTTGGTGAGGGGAATGGGTCGGAGTGGCTATTTCCTTTAGCTGAGAATAATTTGAGTGGAAATGAATACTCAATTCAGGTCAGTACAAATTCAAATGGGTAAAACTAAGTGGCACATGCAGGAGTGTGAAAGTGTGGACCTAGAACTCAGCAAAAAATAAGTAAATAGAAAAAATTTAATCCTACAACATTATTGAGGGTATTTTTTTGGGGGGGCAGGGTATGAAATATACTGTTTTTAAAACAATCCCAGTCATCAAAATCTATTTGGGAAAACAGTGTAAAAATTTGGAAAAAAAAACAAAAATGTCAAAGACAATCAGGATACCTGGTGGAATAAATGCTACAGTGTGTCCTAACTAAGGGGAAAACAGTAGCTTCCTAGGTAATATTGAGTGTAAGCTTCTGAATGGCAGTATATCTCTGCAGTCTCCCATTTCATTTGTGGCTGGTGGACAATTCTAAGGATCTACATGATGCATTGTCCATCCTTGCTTGGATGTGCTTCTTTTTGCATAGCTCCATGTTAATATCTCCTTTACATGGATATGTAAGAGCTATCAGTAATTTTTAAAGACTACTTCATAAGGAATTTTAAAAGGTGCATCCTTCTGTTCTTACAGGCTAGCAAAAAGATGGAAGCTTGCTAAAGCAATTAAATAAGAATTCCCACCTCTGGGAGGGAGATAGAAAATAGTTCAAGGAAGAGTCTTTTGGACTCTGTGGGAGAGGGAGAGGGTGGGATGATGTGGGAGAATGGCATTGAAATACGTATAATATCATATATGAAACGAGTCGCCAGTCCAGGTTCGATGCACGATACTGGATGCCTGGGGCTAGTGCACTGGGACGACCCAGAGGGATAGTATGGGGAGGGAGGAGGGAGGAGGGTTCAGGATAGGGAACACATGTATGCCTGTCGCGGATTCATTTCGATATTTGGCAAAAACAATACAATATTGTAAAGTTTAAAAATAAAAAAAAAAAGAGTATCAGCAGGATGTGAGCACTGGGAAGGGGGTTCCTTTGCAAGTAGCATAGAAAGAAAAGCGAAAGTAGCTCAGTTGTGTCCAACTCTTTGTGACCCGGTGGAATTCTCCAGGCCCAAATACTGGAGTGGGTAGCTTTTCCCTTCTCTAGGGGATTGTCCCAACCCAGGGATCAAACCCAGGCTTGCCACATTTCAAGTGGACTCTTTACCAGCTGAGTCATCAGGGAAGCCCTAGAATACTGGAGTGGGTAGCCTATCCCTTCTCCAGCAGATCTTCCCGACCCAGGAATCAAACTGAGGTCTCCTGCATTGCAGGCGGATTCTTTACCAGCTGATCTACCAGGGAAGCCCAGGTAGCATGGAACTGATCAACTAGGATTAGTAGTAGAATCAGAAAACTCTCTGTCCCTCCTCCATCTCCCCAAACACAAAGAATAGAGTCACAGAATGTAGTGTGTCCAGCTTTGAAAAGTCACCAAAGAGCACATTTCCTATCAAGTTATTATAGCAAAATTGGCCTTGGTTTATGCTCCCAAAGGTGTGGACAAGATTAAAAGCTCAAATCCTTGGTGGTTGATGCTCGCAGGAACCTGCTCCGTATTCACACTCAGGCATCACAAGAAGGTTTGGGGTGAGGGTTTTTAGGATAAAAGTAAATGGGCTAATTGAGAAAACCTAAAAGGTTGGCTGAGATTAATTCTAGCAGGATTTTGGTTGAAAAACGATTACATACGTAGAATAAAATGCAAGTTAAAAAACATATTTAGAATCCATATGCTGACTTTAAGAGACAGGAAGACTTAGGTCTTTTCTTGTCGTCACTCATCTTAGGCTCATGGCCGAGATACATAGAAGAGCTCATGATAAAAATGACTGACGGGGTCTTCCCTGGCGGACTAATGGTTAAGATTTTGCCTTCCAATGCAGGAGACGTTCAATCCCTGGTCTGGGAGCTCAGATCCCACAAACCTCATGGCCAAAGACCAAAACATAAGACAGAAGCAGCATTGTAACACATTTAAGAAAACCTTTAAAAACGTTCCACATCAAAAAAA